>NC_067489.1:3440000-3695894 GCF_947179515.1 Apodemus sylvaticus | reverse complement strand
CTTCTTTCTTTCTTTCTTTCTTTCTCTCTTTCTTTTCTCTCTCTCTCTTTCTCTTCTTTCTTCTTTCTTTTCTTTCTTTCTTTCTTTCTTTCTTTCTTTCTTTCTTTCTTTCTTTCTTTCTTTCTCTTTTTTTCTTAGTTGGTTTACCTCAGTTTGTCAGAGCAATAGAAAGTTGACACAGATGTCAAATCTTTGAAGACTAGCCATCTATGTGTCTCTGTTTGCTTCTGTGAATGACTGAGGGAGGGGCACCCTGACTTAGGTTCATAGGAAGTATGCTGCACACCTTGAGGGGTGATGTTCATGTTACTATGAGAGCTCACCCCTGCAGGTACTTTGTGCAACTCCACCCACTGGAGCTGAGACTGTCACCATTCTGTGGACTTTAGTCAGTGTTTGTACATGCAAAAGAATGGGAAGAGGTTTCTGAACCAGAATGATAAATGCCACAACTTCAGTTTACACATAAGCTGTGCTTAGCATGAAGAACTTCAATAGGACAAAATGAGATGGATAGATAGAGCAGAAAGTGATCAGAAGCATCCAGAAAGGCACCAGAGGGACTGAAACTTCCTCTCATGTTTTCTTAAGCCCGTGGCTATGGTTTTCAGTATTTTATTTTATTTTGTTGTTGTTGTTGCTGTTGTGATAGAGAACAATTTACTAAAGAAAGACCTACTAAAACTGCAACTATCTAAAACCTGGAGTGGTTGAAAAAGAATTATAAACAAATTGATTTTTAAAAATAATTATGTGGTTGGGCTACTTTAGCAAATGTCATGATGAAATCCTAAAACAAATACAGAAAACAAAACATATTTTCCTGTCTTTTTTTCCCCCCCCATCCCCAGCCTCAGATAAAAATACCTGAAGAAAAACAGACCTATTGGTGCTTGGATTTTCTCCTCCATGTCCTCACACCCATCAAAATTTCATACACACATAACCCACTTTGCATGCAAATAAATCTTAGATTTCTACAGGTTGTAGATTTTAATGCAATGACAAGACTCCAGTCCATTAAAAGAAGAGATATTTGATTCTGAATCTTAAAAAGTGGCTTAGAGCTAGTCTCAAATAATCAGAATTTTTCCCGGATTTTCTCCAAGCTTTTCCGGCTTTAATAGCACAATTTGTATTTCATGCAAGGCCACCCAAGGTGCTAGCAGAGATGGAGTCTGATGCTGTGTGGGGTTTTAAAGGCATGCTATGTTATCCTCTGTTAGACTGTAAATACTTGCAATGCTTGCCCAAATAGAACAGCAGTTTAGCAAAACCCCCCTTTTCCACCAGTATGGCATTTTTTCTTATGAAATAGTATTTAAAGAGCAAAATGCAAGATAAATGAAGTTAATACTTAAAATATCTTTTCATATGACAGCCAAAGAAAACTTAATTCAAGTTAATAAGAGTCTAAAATACCATCTATTTTTATAGACTCCTTTTGGTACAAACGTGTCAGGGACGTATCTATATGGAGAGTTTCTGTAGGCCAATTGTATTTTACTGCTGAATTATACAGCTTGAAAAGCAATAGTGTGGGGAATGAAATATTAAAAAAGATGTGGAACAGGTATAAATGCTCCTATTTGACTCGAAGGCCGCAAGCTGTTTTCATAAAGACTTTTTATACGATTTTTAATCAGCTACTGTGAAGGGAGAAGAGTTAATAAAGCCTTGAGATGCTGAGCACCAGAATCAGAGCTTAGGCTTTGTGAAAATTCCAGTGACATTTTTGTTGGCCTGGAATATAAGACAACTTGCGGGAATAAGCCTCCATACTGTTGAAAAAAGGCATCATTGATTTCTTTTAATGTGGCTTGTGTAGGAACATAGCCTTACCACAAACCTCCAGGAATATATGGTAAGTTCACCATCAACATCTACACATGCCATCTTGTAATTATATGTATATTTCTGATGGGAGCCCCAACACTGAGATTATGCATTAATTTTTTTTCCTCACATGAATCAATTTAATTTAACCCCCCTAGTCACAGACTGATAGATCCAAGTGAAAAAGCTTCTGGTAAAGGGACTGTGAGAGGCAGCGAGGAGACCAGAGAGGACATATACTCCAGGCAACTCAATGGAATTCTCCCAACTTAATATCACCTTCTTCTGAACAGATTCTTAAAACTATGATTCTTAGAAATTCCCCAAACATCTGAGCATATATGCATATCTGTGTGTATGTGTGTGTATATATGTGTATGTATATATATGTGTGTGTGTGTCTGTGTGCATGTGTGTACCTGAAAAGAGGCTTTAGTATCTTGTATGCTATAGTTTATACTTTTAAGGTTTTTTTTATGCATATGGATGTTTTGCCTGCATGTATGTCTTTACAGCATATGCCTGTAGGCTTGGTGCCTACAGAGGCCAGAAGACCAAAAGAGGTTGTCAGGTCATCTGGAACTAGAGCTATAGAGGGATGTGGGCCACAACATAGGTGCTGTGAGTTGAACCTGGGTCTTCCTGGAAGAGTAGCTAAAGCACTCTTACCTGATAAGCCAGTTCTCTAGCCCCCCAGACTCGATATTTTCAATTTGATTTTCAAAAGAGCTTGTTTAGAATTTCCTCCTGCAACAGAAATGACAGCCCCAGTGCACGTGCACATGCACAGAGAGACACGAAACAGCTGCAGAGCAGCAAGTGAGACTGTTTCTGCTGACAGGGATGAAAACATGGGAGAACAAAACCTTAGTAAATGCTTAGTCTGTGGACTTTTGTTCTAATAAAGCAATGGTTTTCTCCCAGACTGCAATGAAGGTTTCTGAGCATATCCTTTTGTTTCCAGTTTCTTACTGTGAGGGCTTCTGTTGTCTTCTGGCTGAGTATTTGGGTGGTGGCCCCTCTGATATACAAGGAATCCCTTAACATGCCCAGACAGCCTCTGCCCTGGATGTCATCCAGTAATTAGAGTCAAGCAGACCCAGGGAGGAAACCTGTAAGTTAGGGAGGCATTCTTTGTGTCTCTTGTCTTTCTCATAACACTGGGAGTTACTCTGATAAACCTGCTTCCATGCCTCATGAACTCAGCTTGCTAAGCTGCTGAAACTAAGGGAGAGATAATAGAAGGGAGATGAATGAGCCAGGACCTGAGGCTGGGACTGTTGAGGGTGGGAGCCTCCGGGCATGGGCTGCAGGTTCATGTTGGTGCAGACAGGCTGTGCTAAAGACTGTGATTATAGGCTGTTCCTGCAGGTGAGTAAGGCTGGGGGTGTACATTCCAGTGTGCTTTGAAATAAAAAAGGATGCTTCCAGTTTCTTGATGTTCCTCTAATTCATTTCTAGAGCTCAGCTCTAGAGGTACAATGGTAGGGGAGCACCCTTTCATTATGATCAGTGATTCCTTCCCATGGTACTGTGATGTCTCCAGTCTTACTCTCTAATCACAATACCCTAGGCATTCTAGATAGAATAAATGCATTTGAACTAGGAAGACTTGCAGTCTAATGTGTCCCTCTATTAGTATAGGTGCATGTGGAGCTGATGTTGGACAACCTGCTAGAGTCACTGTAAGTTCATTCCAGTGAGAGCAGATCCTGGGGCTGTCAGGACCTCAATCATGGGACAGATGTTTTCCCTCATGAATGTCCTGCTAGAATCATTTCTGTGGGTCATTGTTCATATGGAACACTTTCTTTGGTGGTCTGAATGAGAATGGCTGCCATATATATTTAAGTACCTGGTCCTCAGTTGGTAGAAATAGTTGGGAAGGGTTAGGAGGTGTGGCCTCATTGGAGGAGGTATATTGTAGGGAAGGATTTTGAGGTTTCAAGTGACTCATCATTCTAAGACTGGGTCTCGTTTCTTTGTATTAAGAGGTGATTTCTTAGTTACTGTTCTATCTCCATGCCTACCTGCTTGCTGCCATGCTCCTTGCCTTGATGGCCATGTACTCAAATACTCTAAAATCTTAAGCCCCACATAAGCTCCTCCATAAGTTTCTTTGGTCATGGTGTCTTATCACAGTGATAGTAAAGCAATTAAGAGTTTTGCCTGTCAAGAGTGTTCATTATTTGACTTGACAGTGTTTGAAGTTACCATTATTGCAGTTAACACTACATCTAAATTTTATGAATCTTTAAGTAGAAGCAAATTCTGAGAATTTTTCACTAAAGGTCCGAAATGATAGTAGTCCAGTATCCCTAACATCACAGGATGCATGGCATTTGACATGCTGTACATGAATTAGAGCTCTTCTCCTTTGAGGTAACTGATAACTGTTCATATGTGTGATGTTCCCATACCAATGACTGCTACTTAACAAACAACACAAATGTCAATATCACCATCATTTCACTTTGCTTAGCAGTAATCACAAAGCATCATTATCCTTTGGTTCTAGCCCATCAACAAATGGGATGACCATTCTCCCTAATTTTCAAACTCTACTAAATGCTCCAGAAATCTCCAAGTACACTGGTTCCAGTCCACAGAATAAGAAGGTTCTGGACATGTACAGTTGCAGGCACCATCATCTCTGAATTCATAATCTATAGAACCATAAGCCAAGCAAACTAGCATTTAAAAAAAAGAGAATTGCCAGGTTTCAGGTATATTGTTATATTAGTCAGATGAAAGAAACAAAATTGACGCAATGAATTTATATTAAAGCAGATTTATTAGATTTCACTCTCCACTAGAATCTAGTTAGTCCAACTCTGGCTGTCTCATACTAGAGAAAGCCTAGAAATTGCTAAATCCATGAGACTGAGTATCATAGCAGATCCAGTTTATGATTGAAGGTCTGGAGGATTCCTGAAGAACCAGTGCTCTTTAGTTCACATTAGAGGGCAGGAGAAGATGGGTTCTAATATCAGTGAGGTAATACAGAAGTATCAGCATTAGAGCAGATGAACTTGACAGCAAGCATGAAGGCAAACAGGCAAAAGCCAACCTTCCTTCTACCCTCCTTCCTCTGGGAGGTGCTGCCTGCATTTAGGGTAGTTCTTCTCACTTCAAATAACTCAATCAGCAATTATCTCACAAGTTTGCTTAGCAAATTTTAGATACAGTCAGGATGATAACCAAATATTATGACCAAGAAATATGAACCATAGCTTCTTTCCTAAGTAAGAAAATAACTATCATTTGTCAATGTCTGGCTGTCTGTACATTACTGCTTCCCAGCTTCATGTCCATAAGGAATGTTCTCAGGTTGCTGCTGTGCTATGCCAACATTACCTTCCCTAGCTTTCACTACTCATCTCACTGGCTCTGGTGACTAAGGGAGGTTACTGATCTTACAAAATTACAAAAACAAACAGAACTGTGATGACACTTTAGGATGGTCTGTATTCATACCCTTGAAAATGTAAGATGCACAAGTAGGAAATTTTGGGTGTCATATCTGGAGTCACAAATGCTTGTGTTGTTTGCTCTCTAGCTTCTTAGGAATGTATTTCTGTTTGGTAGGGATAATAATACACTTGTTTTTCTTAAGACTACAGGCATTCCTAGCAAGAATACCATCCTCTTCAAGGATTCTTACTGGTGTTGTGTATAGCATGGAAGAGAATGGGAAACTTGCGAGAATGCCCAGTGAAGGACAGGTGACCCTTCTGTTGTGGTTTGAATGTGAAGTACTTCTAGGGTCTTGTGTTTGAATACTTGGTCCAAGGCTACTAGTTCTGCATTGGGAGGCTATGGGGCCTGGCCAAAGGTAAGTCCCTGAGGGTGGCCTTATTAAAAGTTATAACCATATCTGGTTGGGGATAATTCAGCTTCTTCATCTGCTAAAGTGTGAGGACTTCTTCCCTACTGATATTACCACACTGTCTTCTCCATGGTGTTCCAATCCCTCTGCCCTAGTTAGTTTTTATTATCAATTTAACACAGCCTATTGTTGTCTGAGAATGTAATCACAACTGAGGGATTGTCCAGAACAGATTGGCCCATGTCGTGTCATGTGTGTGGAGGATAGTCTTGACTGTTAATTGATGTGACAGAGGACAGAAACCACAGGCAGCTTATTCCTGGTTAGGTAGTTCTGGACCATGAATGAAAGATAGCTAAGGATGAGCTTAGACCAGTCAACAAGAAGCTCACTTGCCTCGAGTTTCTTCGGTGATGGATTATGACCTGGAAGCATAGTTCAAACAAAATCTTTCCTTCCTTGGTTGCTTTTGGTCAGAGTGTTTTACCACAGCAACACAAACAAAAACATGAGACCCTTTGAAGCTCTCAGCCAAAATAAAAGTATCTTCCTTAGGTTTTTTCTGTGAGGCATTTTTTTACTGTGACAGGAAAAGCTATTGCCCTTTCTTGACTTGTGTCTTTCAAGAAGGACAGACAGATGAAAGGAGGGCTGCAGGACTAGGAATGGGGACCAGAAAGAGGGGACAAAGAAGGTTTTGCAATTTTTCATATCACAAGGAAATAAAAGGTTTGGGAACCCAGATTTACTACACAGTCTTGCTAAAAAAAAAAAAAAAAAAAAATGTAACTTTCCTTTAGCTTTGCATCCTCAAATGAAGAAAATGCCAGCATGAGCCAACTTCCAGGGATTATGGTGGAGATCAGAATGTATCATTTATTTGCATGATCTGCAGACGCCAAACATATGTAATATCTGATTGTTCTTTCTGGATTTCTGTTTGGGCTTTGAAGAGTTGCATGTAGCATTCCATTTCCTCCCCAGAAGACGGAAGGCATTTACTGCCTCTCTTTAAATCCAGCGAGTGTGTTACTAAAATCTTGGGGGTGCTTAAAATAAAATCAGGTTTCTATGACTTAAAAATATATATCTCAAATGTAAATCCTCCTTTGGGAAAGTTGCCATCTCAATTAATAACATATTTATGTAAAACATATGCATTAAGCAAACGTCAGTATCTTCAAATTTGGGAAAATTCTTGCAAATTATAATTTTAAATAAGAAAAATAAATCTCACTTCCAATTTCCTTTTACTTTTTCTACCTAACGGCATTTTCTCTATGACTACTTAGGGAGTACTCTCAACACTGGTGTTTCATGTATCAGATGACAGAAACCTCTTGTCTAGGGCACCCATACGTGTCTTCCAAAAGATGCTGACTCCTGTCCTCCCTTGGATATCCCCAACTTGAATAAGTTTCTTGAGTATAGTCATCATCATTCTTCAGCTTAGAAGTGGGGTGGTAGGTTGTGGCTTTTCATGGGAAACTACAGAGCTGTGTTTGCTTCATAGAACTGAAATTTGGCCAGAATCAATCAATCCATCCACCATATGATGCTACAGTGTGACTGCCAGCCAGACCACGAGTGGCCTAGCCATGGTACTCAAGTTCAATGTGAGATGAAGATGATTTGTTCGGCTTGGGTATATCCTATTAGAGTTTTCACGCTTGACAACTGTCTCTCAAAGGACCAGCAAAACTGATCCTGGCTGCCTGACCATCTTTTTCTGAACTAGCATTAACTCGATCAAAAACAAGACTGAAAATTTACAGCTTGCAAACGTAGCTGTAGGCTTTGTGCCTAATTGCCCTTAGCCTTCCCTGCATTTAGATTCTAGGAATTTAGAAAGAGAAAGAGATATTTTCAAGAGTGGCTTGACAAGCATTCCACAAGGAGGTAATGGAAGGACTGTTCATGTTGACACCTGTAAAAATCTTACTTGAAATTTCCACATTTATATTTCCTATTTAAAGTGTTAGGGCTGTAGAGAGATAGTCTGCACTGATCTTTCCTGAGGCATGGATGTACCCACTCTCACCCAATACTGATGTTCTCAGATAGTTGAGGACAGCTCACAGGCAGAGACACAGAGATAAAGTATTCCATGCAGACACCTACTGAAAAGGGACATTTGCTTTAGACTTCTCCTTTTAGATGTTTTGCTCTCAGGAAATATCAACTCTCTGCCCAGGGCAAATAACTAAATAGCTGCAATTTTCTAGCTCACTCCTATTTTTGGCTTTTAGTGCCAGAGGCATTTGAACACCCATGTTGGAGGCTGGATTCTCACAGAGACTCAGGAACCTAGGAGAGCCAAGCTGGTTTAGATCAATTGCTCCCCGTGCTTAAAGACCTAGTAAAAACAGGTTATAATGTTTACATGACTTTTTATGGGTCAGTTTATTACAGTTCTATTCTATGGCCTACAGCGGAGGACCATTTTACAGGCTTTGCCGTATTTGACAGTTCTGTGCATCTGGTAGGGGAAGCTGTTTCTTTTCTTCCTTTCATTTTCTCATTTTCTCTGTTTTATTCCCTTGCTCCACACTTCCCCACCTCTGCAAAAGTACATTCTCACAGGCTCCTGCCTGCAAACTATCTTTCTTTTCCCCAGAAACCTGTAACCACATTAGACCTTATATTCTGTAGATGAATGGTAGTTTCGAATAGTTTCACATTTTAATTTGGAGGCTTAGAAACTAAATGCCTCCAAACAAGGGATTGTACCCAAAGACACTGTATGTATGTATGTATGTATGTATGTATGTATGTATGCATGTATGCATGTTATGTCCTGTGCCTCATCTCTTCTTTGTATTAAACATGACATAGTACCAGAAGGCACTGAATGTGTGTATGTGTGTGTTACATCCTGCCATTCATCTCATCCCTGTATTTTCACGCTTAGTGGACAGGAGTGCAAATGTCAGTTCTCAGTCAGTCAGGGCCCCAGCATTTGTTTGTTTTATTACTTTGAAAAATGCTCTAACATGTCAGATGCCTCCTCACCAGACCAGGCTTAGAAATTAACTTCTGCATGAGTTGTACATATAAATGTGTTCATTAGTTCATTAATCAGCTCATACGAAACATCCACTATGTGTTAGGCATGGGCATTAATGACAGAAATAATGAGCAACCATAGTTCTTCTGCTCTAGTTCTACTGGAGAGAGAGAGAGAGAGAGAGAGAGAGAGAGAGAGAGAGAGAGAGAGAGAGAGAGAGAGAGAGAGACTAATAAACCACTCTGACAGGGAAACATAGAGCAACATGAGAAAGGCTGGGAGAAGCCATGTGCTATTTTGGATTGGTCAAGAAAAAAGTCCTCGGAAAAGGCAGCAGTTGGACAGAAGACTCAATTTAGTGTCTAAATGAGCCATGAATTTATCTGTGCAGACCATTTGGAGCAGAGAGTTTGGAAGGGCAGAATCCCTGAACGGGAGGAACCACGTGCTAACAGACCTTCCTCCACACTCAGCAGTGCAGGGTAAGGAGGCAAGCAAGGGAGAGAATTTCAGTTTGAACAGACTGTGTAGGGGATGTGAATGTAACTCAGCAATGGAAATTGGGAGCCAGGAGTTGTGAGAAAGACAGATAAACAATCTATAAAGAGAGAAAGACAAGAAGCCAGAAGCAAACTCTTAACAGAGAGGTAAAGTAGATACCTACATGCCCATATCTGAAGATAACAGTTTATTTTTAGAATGGATATTTTGTATTATTAGCAGATATTTTAGTTTATAAACTTGAGGCAAAGTTAATTTTATTTCTATTTATTGTTTTCTTGATTCCTTATTTTAAATGTAGATCCTGTCATTACAGTTTTTCTTAGCATCTTTCTAAATATTAAATTCAGCATATTTATGCTATGCAGATGATGGTTTCAAAGGCCAGAAGGATTTGGTTTCAGTGAGATGCCTAGAAACCTACATCGTAAGAAAGAGGGAGGGAAGCTTGTAGGTCTAGAGGGGTTATATATTCAGTGGATATTTGGTCTGGGAGAAACATATTCGTGATTTAAGTTTAGCTACCTGCATCTTACGAAGTGGACATGAGATCCTCAAGAATGGCTCACAGTTCTCCTATGGATTAATCTCGTATTTACTCTTAGTTGTACAGAGACCTATGTGTTAGCCCAGGCCCAAAGCTCTGCCTAGTAAAGGAAGAGTTTCATTGTACTGTCAGCAAATGATGACCAGCAGTATGTTCTTGAGGGATTAAAAGAAAATGGAGGAGAGGGGCTTTTCTTTTAAATTTATTTTTTTTATTAAAGATCATCTTCATTTACAATGGTAAAGCCTTTCCCGATATCCCCCTCCCCAATCCCTCCCCTTCCTCTTTCGCCCTGCCTCCAAGTATATGCCTCTCCACCCAACACACTACCCCTGCCCCCACCTCCGTTTCCCTTTGTTCAGGCCTCTGTTGAGCCTTTACCTGACCAAAGATCATTCCTCCCACTGATGCCCAACAAGGCCTTCCTCTGCCACATTTTTGGCTGGAACCATGTGTACCCTTTGGTTGATGGTTCAGTCCCTGGGAGTCTTAGGCGTCTGGGTGGCTAAAATCATTGTTCTTCCCATGGGGCTGTAAACCCTTCAGCTCCTCTGGACCATCCTCCAGCTCCTCCATTGGGGACTCCATGCCCAGTTCAATAGTTGGTTGTTAGCATCTGCCTCTGTATTTGTAAGGCTCTAGCAGGCCCAAGAGGGAGCTTTTTAATGATAAAGACCCCATGGAGTAACTTTATGCATTGTTTAATAAATGCACACACACACACACACACACACACACACACACACACACACACACACACAAGTACCTATGTGGCTTTCTTTACAAAAGAAGCACTTAAAATGGCCTCTTCATTTGCAACTTATCTCAGGGCAATCTGCAGAGCTGTCTTCACCCGAAGGCCCAGCCTAGAGCTGTCAGTAGGGTGGGACTGGGAGGGGTTTGGACTTCATTCCCCATCTCTGCTCTGCCAATCATGCCTGAAATTCCAACCCAAGAGATGAAGGCTTTGTACACTTGACCCCTATAAAATGCAAACACTGCTGGGAGGGACCATAAATCATGCAAAGTCCTGTGTGAGTTTATCACATTCCTCCTTTTTATCCATATTGAGAAGGGTGAGGTTGAATGAGGCATGCATGCCTGTTGCACTGTGCGTGGCAGGGACAATGACAGGTGCCTTAAAGTTGGACCTGTATGGCTGATACCCAGAGGCTGTCAGGCCAATGAAAGTGTAGAGTGCAAAATGGTGCTTATAATAGCCTTTGTATGGGGAGCCAGTAGTAGCAGCAAAAGCATGATAGCATCCAAATAATTGTTCAATAGTTCCCACTTATGCAGTGGCAATTAAAATCATTTATATGATTGGCTTCAGAGAGGCAGTTGGGGAGCTCAGTTTATGTGCCAAGTTGCTCTCATTCAGCTGTTTGAAATAGCAGGCCACCACATCTGTTAAAAAAAAAAATATATATATATTCTCTTGAATTTTTATGAGTTGGACTCATCGAGTCTCTGTTTCTGCTTTAAAAAAAATAGTAAAAGCTCGAATATATAACTGGTTTCCATCCCCAAGAGTGGGCACACATATCGTATTACGTGATCCTTGGAAAGCCTCCCTTCCTCTGCAGAACCCAGCTACACTTGGATGTTTTCTTATGCTCAAATTGATTCTCTTTGCCAGTGGTTGGATACAGTCTCACAGTACAGGTGGTCAAATCAAAATTAGGAATGAGCATACGACACACATTTTTCCCCTTATCATGTGAAGGCTGATATTAGAAGATATCCTCTGTGTATTTACTTTCTGTACAGGCCACACTGACACACACCAAGAAATGTATTCTTCGTTTAGGTCTTCAACTTTTACTGTGGCTTCCAGTGGAACATTAATTTTTGTTGGAACTTTTAGACAATGGCACATTTTTGGAGAAATCCCGAAATACACATAACTCAGAGTTGGCAGCCACACCTACAGTTGTCCAGAGGGAAACAAAGGACCTGAGATTCCCAGTGCAGACACAATAGAAAGTGGCACAGGGAGAGAAGAGTGCTTTGCAAGCAATTTGTCCATCTGGTGTCTGTCTCAGGTTGGAGCCTGAAACTTACACTCCTTTTAAAATCTTAAAACTTGGTCTGGTGAAATAGCGTATTGGATAAAGGATCTCCCACCCAAGCTTGAATGCCCAAGTTCATTCCCTGGAACCAATGTAGTGGAAGGAAAGAACCAACTGTCACACACGGTCCTCTGATCTCATTGTGTGGGCCATAGTATGGGCTCATGTGTATTCTCTCTCTCTCTCTCTCTCTCTCTCTCTCTCTCTCCCTCTCTCACCCTCTCTCCCTCTCTCCCTCTCTCTTATTCACATTATCATGTAAATGTAAAAGAAATCTTGGAAACCACATGCTAAATAAACAGAGTGGACTGTGGGTAAGGATCATGCAAAGGATACTTCAAGGAGTGGGAGTAGGGTCATCTAGAGGCAGCAGAGACAGGACTGTGCTCCATGCTTGCTGGGGAATTGGGTCAACATAATCACTCTCTTGAGAGTTTGAAAGCTTTTCCTGTGAAGTAGGCTTTTCGGTAGAACCATAGGATTGGATATAAAAGTATAACAAATTTTTAGATACGTAAGGATGGTACTTAGGGCTACTGAAATTGCATAGCTTTAAAGGGGATTGTTGCAAAGTTTTCTGGTTCCTTAGAATTATAAATATTCCAGAAGTGTCTGCATGATTGAAATCCACATCTGTAAAGTGAGACCAGTGAACAGGCAGCATTTGTGAGGCACAGCCTCAATTCCACCATTTCAAAGACTCAAATGCATATGGACTTGCACTTTGCTACTCCCTTGAGCCTTGTGTTCCTTTCCACATATTTTTTCTTTTTGTGACATTTTTAATCATAATGGATACAATGTTTTATCTTCAGATACACATTTGTTAATGAATTATTCCATTTTCATTGATGTGTGGGGTCAAGGTTATAATTTAAATTTTGTGTTTTATAAAATATGCAGTGTTCTTGTGTAGGAATGATTCACAAAATCTTGGGCAGGTTATACGCTTTGAGTTTGATGTTAAATCAGTAACAGGTTGTTTACTTGTCACAACTTGATTTGATCCATTAAAGTACAACAGATAATTTTATTTTAATTTTCTGACCATCTATGAAGGGACAAACACTGGAGAGTCAACTTTATTCTGATGAAACATAGAATTCAATTTTTACTCACTTATTCTAGCTAAACGATGATGCATTTTGATTTTATATTTAAAAAGATATGATTGTAAGTCATTAAGTTTAGTTCTAAAGTCAGTTTAGACTTAAAAGTCAGCAAGATGATGTTTCAACATAGCTTTTAGATTATGATGTAGGGAGCATATAGAAATGATGATAATATTCCATGATAAATATGGTATGGCCACGAAGTTCCCTTGAGTTGATGTTTCAGGCCAGAAAAGGGCTTTCACAGGCTGAAAGGCTAACAGCAAGGGTGGCACTTGAATGAGGCCTGAAAGGTGTGCAGAAATAAAGCAGTGGCCCTTGATAAAGTTTCACTAATACCCAAGTCACTGTAACAGTGGAAATTAAGCATACCAATGGATATGTTCATCATGGAAAGAGTATAGAGTCTGAGGTCCAACCCTTTTACAGAAGTCTGAGAACAAATTAGCCTTTCCTTTTAGTTCAGTGTTTGTGAGAGAAGGTTGAACCATGCATGGATTACTGCCTGAGAGGATGTATTTTGCTAGCATGAAGGGAGGGCATAGAAAAGAACCTGCCAAATTCCAGTGTGTGAGGACTCAGTGGATATCAGGATGGGTCAGGTTTTTTAGCACTGGTTGGCCAGTGACAACTATGGGTAAAGGAATGGACAGGAGCTTCATTCTTTGAAGATGAACTATGAGAAGTAGGCCATACCTATAGAGAACAGTAAAGGAAGAAGATAATAAAACTATGTATGGAAATCCACTCATAACTGGGACTAAAGCAAACATTAGCTGTGGGATCCACTAGGAACATGGTGTGCAGATAGTGGAGGGAAGACAGAGAAGATGAGGACTGTAGGATAATAATTTAAGAGGACTAGACAGCAGAGAGAGTGCATGTGACAGAAACATAGGCTAAAGAGTGTCTCCTGGAGAGCTGAGCTCAGCTCCGCTCTGCTCTTGAGGTGTGTGGCATGTTAGCTGTTGGAAATGGAGAAAAAAAATGCTGTACCACAGACTTAAATCCAGAATATCTCTACAAAAATGTGTCACAAGAGGAATAAGGACTGGGGGAATGAGCAGTACACATGCATTTCATGAATTATTTAAGCTTTTCGAAATAGGAACACATGTTATTTTTAAAGTGTATTTATTTCCTTAAAAGAATAAAATGGATTGAGTGTTTGAAACACCTCATTTTTTGGGCAAAATCCTTGTAATAGAGAATTAGTTGTAGAAGAAAAGACTCCAGCATTATCCCTCATCTTTATTTCATGTTTATTTTAGCAATGAAATTACCATTAGGCAAGGTCTTTAAGCAAATATTTATGTTGTTTAATATCATTCTGATTAACTTACAATATTTTTTTCAGCTAAAAACTGATGAATTTTTAAATGAAACACAATGTACTACGAGATTTTATTGGGATTTAAGAAGCCTGCTTTTTAAAAACTACATCTAAGCAGCAATTGTCTGTTCAACTTTCTCTCAGAAACACTGAGCTAAAAGGAAATGCTTATTTGTGCTCAGACTTAAATGGGATGAACCCCAGATTCTATTCTCTTCCCATGATGAACATATCCATTTATTTAATTTCCACTGTTTATAGCACCTGCAGTAATCCCCCTCTCTTTCTTCCTCCATGCCTCACTCCCCCCCTTCTGCTTGTTCTAAGAGGTGCTCAGAGGTGACTTGGGCTCAGAAAGTAGCTTTTTCTAGTTTTTCCTATGTTCCACGTGGGCACCTGTCCTTCAACCAGAGAGACTTGGTGACCTTGCCAGTTCTTGAGCAGTGGATCTCAGTTGCAGTGTCATATGGATTAAAAAGGAACTGCTCTGTTCTTCCTGGACAGTTGTATGCTCTCAACACCTTCTCCACAGTATCCCCTCAAAGGGGAGACTCTAATTAGCCAAAGAATCTTTCCTGCCGGGTGTGACATTTTCTCAGACATGATGTCACCTTCCAAAATTTCTTGGCTCATGGAAGGAAATGTGAAACATGTTGACGTTAGGCTGAAGATTAATTGGGTTCTAATTTTTAATTTTGGAAATCTTCTTGGTCCTTTTGAGTGACAGCTGAGATCAAGCTTGTGAATATATTGGAATAAATTACCTAAGGGGACACTATCTTTAGGAATTTTGTGATGTTAATGAAATTGTCATGCAAGTACAAAGTGGTTCCTGGGCAAACTATGATACACACTCTGAACATTGTGTCAGGTTTCAGTCTGGGATTAAATGAAATTTAGATAAAACTCAACTGAATTATCCCAGTATTTGAGGTTTCAGGCATTTGTTTCAGAACATTTTAGACAATCTCAAATTTCTGGGAGGGTTTCGGAAAATTTTCTGGCTATGTGATTTATTGTTACTATTTTCAAGTTTATGAGTTTTTAACTTTAACCCAATATTCAATTCTGGTAGTTCCAGTAATTATTAGTGTACAGATTCTGAACACATGCAAGTTTAATTCAAATTTACTTTTAATTTTTTTCCACATCCAAATAAAATCACAAACTATGTGTGAATCAATGTTTTAGTTTTGAATTTAGAGTTCATGCTATTTTAATAATGCTAAAATTTAAAACTATCTTTGAAGTACAAATATTCATATACTCACATTATATATATGTACATATATAATTACAGTTGTTTTATCCATAAGAAATGAAGCAGAGAGTACTTTAATAAAATGTTTCTCACATTTGTTGTGAGACATAATTATATGTTAATACCAAGAATAGCATCTTTCCCGCTAATTATAACAATACCTTTTAGGAGTGGAAGTGATATTCCTTAGATATAGTGCTAAGTGTATGTAATAATGTTAAGATAAACTATTATGAAAACACTCTGGGTGGTTCACAGAAGAGGATGGCATTGCGAGGACATCAGTGTGAGAGTTGCTCTGTACTTGGAAGTGTATGAGACCTTCTTACTTAGATGTTGCAGAAAGGTCAGCTCCATGCACTTCTCAGTAGGCAAGTGTTCAGAAATTTTGCATCAGATGCCTCACCAAGGGCTGTAGATAGGCAATCACATTCTGGAGCTAGGTAGCAGAATTTGGGTGCAAAATAGAAATCAAGGTGTAAACTGACCTAGGAACAGAGTATGCTCATGCAGTACAAGGCATTTGTAACCCAGAAAGTGTACACAGAAGGCAAAACCAGAGAACTTTCCAGTGGCAAATTCTGGCATGTTCAAACCTGCACAAACTTTAAAACTCCATTTCTAGAAAGGTAATGAAGGAGAGTCCAGTGCACACAAGAGGGGATGAAGAAATTGGCATGACACTGCTGCTTCCATTACCCAGATTCATGCCTCCATGTCTGCTCTATAAATCATGGTGCAACACTCACACGGCGTGGCTAGCATCTGATAGGAGGAAGATGAAGTCCAGAACCTCATAATACTAGATCAGACAGGTCCTGGTGGACAAGTTCAAAGGCTTAAAGTTAATCCTACCCTTGATAGAAACCTTGTGGAGGTTAAACAGGTAGCCCAGACCACTGATTTTACAGTTGAGAGAATGACTGTGATTTCCAGTTGCAATGTATGGAGTTAGGGGTTTATAAGAAATGCCATTTAAAACCAAAGCAAAGAACTGCAAGACCCTGTCTTCTCCAAAAGATATACAATGATAGTTATTGTTGGTGGAGGCAGAAGGTAATTGTTCCTAGGTTGCTGCCTTGGTGCTAACGCTGTAGGAGGCAGATCCTTGATGGGGCCTGATATCATTAGCATTTGCTGAGCATAAATGTATAAACAGCACAACATAGTATTTGACTTCTCTCTGAAAAAATAGTCTAAGTTGTGTCTCACTTACAGGCTTTAAGTTACAGATAACGTAAGGTTATCTGGACTTTCCAGAATCTCTATTTGTTCTTATAAATCCATGGAAATCCCCAATAACCATCACTCAGCTAATACCATCCTTTCATCTTATCCCCCAACATGTTGCCTCAGAAGGAACTCAGAATCATCTTTAACTAATCTCTTAAGAGAGTGTATAGACATTTTACTCCCATGTCCTAAGTTTCTGTTGAAGGCTTTTACTTGTTTCATTCAAAGTATGCCTTATGTTACCAGCAAAGAAAGATGGCCTATGACATGAAAGTGTTGCAAACAATGATCCCTTTTAAAGGACTAGCAGCACATGTTTTGATGGCAGTGGTAGGATGGAGACACATTGCTGATGTCTGCGTTGTGCCTGTGTCCAAAAACAAATCTAAAATGTCTGGGACCAAGGTTGAGCAGTGCAGACGAGGAAACTTGACTCCAGCATGTAAACTGTGTAATACATTTGATGATGGAAGTGTGCAAAGTGAAACCCTCCATCAGGACACGTGTTGTGATCCCTTACTGCCTTAAGCAGGATGGACCAGGAATCAGGGACGGACCCTGTGGCCTCAAGGAAGTTATCCTTTTTTTCCCCTGAGCCTTGAATTCATTCCTTATTGAAGGTGAGTAATAATATGTACTTGACCAGTTTGCTAGGAAATTCCCAAGATTTGTTTGAAGTGCTTGACATCACTATTTTGTTAGGAATAGTTTCTTTGATGTTAAGATGTTAAGGAGGTGGCTGGATAAATGGCTGGGAGCTAAAGAATAGTGGCCATTCTTCCAGAAGACCCAAGTTCTATTCCCATCCCCCACATGTCACTTAACAACTGTTTGTAACTTCAGTCTCAGAGGATCCATGGGCAGTAGATGCCAGTGTGGAACACATTGCATCATTGCATGTACTAAGACAAAATACCTCATGTGTGTGTGTGTATATATATATATATATATATATATATATATATATATATATACGTATGTATATATATATTATATATACATATAATATATATATATTAATCCCACTGGAGATTAGCTTCAATTTTTATAGCTGTATATTAACAGACTAAAACATTGTGTCCTTGTACTAGCCAAACTACTTGAACAAAGTAATGGGTTTAATTATGACATATTCGTAAATGTATTCATGATACTACTTCTGAGCATTTGCCCTGTGATAGTTTGGATGAGAAATACATCCCATAGGATCAGGAATCGATCATGAAGTGTCACTGTCTGGAGCTGTATAGCCTGTTGTCAAGGAGGGCAGACTTTGAGAGTTCACAGCTTTCCCTGATTCCAGCTCACTCTTTCTGCTTTGTGTTCCTGGTTTATTACATATAATATATATATATTATATGTAATAAAATGTATCTTTAATTTTTTTAAAAAGATATTAAGTAGGATGGTGCAGTTATTACTTGTTTTAGACACTGACCCAGTTGAGGGCTACTGACAACTGCTCTGGACCAGGTTAACGGACACAGACACACTGGATAAAACTATCCTTACTTTTTGGTCCATTATCATGTAAGGATTTCCAAATGCTACAGAAACTAGAGTTTAAAGAAAATAAAGCAGGATTTAAGAAGACCTAAGAATGGAATAGAGGCTCACTGCAACCTTAGCCAAAGTATACAGAGTTGGTAAGTAAGTCATAAAGGGAGTCTGAAAGGAGAAAAATATAGGTCTGAATGTGCACCAGATACCTAGCAAGTAAGTTATGTCTATAGAACACATATGAGGTTGGAATGGGACACATGTGTAAGACAGAAGGATGGGTTTGGACTTGGCCTAATAAGAAGAAATAGACAACTATTGTGAAGTTCAGAAAGGAAGTTGTACATATACCATACACAGCACCCTTCCATCCTGTTACTTGTACACAGTCTGAACATTTGTCATAATATTTATAGTATGTGCTTGACCCTGATTTCCCTCTGGTAAATAGTCATTTTTAAAAAGTAACTTCACTGATAGTAAAGTGAACCTATCATATTCTTGAATGCATATACTAAAAGTAGTTAATAGTGTACATTTTGGCAGGCTGTTTTGATTTAAAATTTTATTTGTGTGTGTGTGTGTGTGTGTGTGTGTGTGTGCTACACTCATATTACAATGTATGTATGTAGGTCAGAGGACAACTTGTGGGAGTCAGGAGTCAGTTCTCTCCTCTACCTTATGGGTCACAGGGATTACACTAAGGCCTTCAGGCTGGGCTGCAAGAGCCCTTATTCTGCTGAACTGGCCCATTGATTCCTTAACAGATATTTAGTCCTGCGCATTTGTCATCAGAATCTAGTATAAACATTAAGATTATTTCTCAAAATACTCATGAGTTTCTTTTGTAATGACTTCTTCCTATTTTCTTTCTCACCTTTCTAGGCAAACTTCGTGAACCTTCTCCCCACTGGAGATTAGCTTCAATTTTTATAGCTGTATATTAACAGACTAAAACATTGTGTCCTTGTACTAGCCAAACTACTTGAACAAAGTAATGGGTTTAATTATGACATATTCGTAAATGTATTCATGATACTACTTCTGAGCATTTGCCCTGTAATAGTTTGGATGAGAAATACATCCCATAGGATCAGGAATCGATCATGAAGTGTCACTGTCTGGAGCTGTATAGCCTGTTGTCAAGGAGGGCAGACTTTGAGAGTTCACAGCTTTCCCTGATTCCAGCTCACTCTTTCTGCTTTGTGTTCCTGGTTGAAGATATGAACTCTCAGCTTCCAATTCTGACTACCTGCTTCTGTGCTTCTCCCCTAAACTCTCTGTGCCCTATCATTACAGATTCTCCTGGAAGTAGACAACAAAATTAACCTTTCCTTTTATAAGATGCTTCTGATCATGGCATTTCAATCACAATAGAAATGTATTACAAATCCTAAGGAATTAATTCTGTTTTGTGGTGGGCTGAGACCCATCTAGACTATGCCTTTATCATTTACTGCCCTTAGGTACTATGTAGTCATCCATGCTATGAGTGCAGTGTTATTATTTATCCATCATCTTATTGACAAATGTAGGCTCTGTTTCTGGTTTGAAGAAAGCCACTCCTTTAGCTTACATTCAGTGATATTTCTCTTCACATTGTGACTTAGAATCTCAGAAAAGATGGAAATACATCTCTGAGCTGACTTCCTACCAAAGGATGAAAAGGACTTGGTTATTGGTTGTCTCATGTACTAATGTTGGCTTTAGCACTTTTGATTGTCCTAAGCTTCTCACAGGACTGTCACCTGAGGGTGACATATGGTCATATGATAGAAGTTGTGTGGTCAGTGGCACATTGGAACAGGCATTAACAGAGCTTTGGAAGCTGTGTTTACAACATACTGGACAGGTATCTTTAAACACTGGGAGTCTATATGAATTTATTCCTACTTTTTAACTTGTCCTGCAGAATATAGGAGGCAAATTCAAAGCTTGAATGAAATTTCATACTTTGATCCCTCTGTGTTGATAAATCCTAGCTTCATTGACAATTTAACTCTAGTTTTAATCTACTGTCCATTATCAAGTCTGTGGAGAAGACCATCATTCATAAGGTTACAGAGGCAAACATGACTTTGAGTGCCAGGTCTCCCAGCTCTCTATTATTTTTATATATTATTTAAATGTTAGAGTCATATCAACTTCAAAGCAAAAATGTTCTTGAGACCTTTTCATAATTAAACCTTCAAGATAGTGACTAAGCCCTAAACTTTCCTTTAGAAATTCAATATCAGAAACTGTAACCCACTAGAATAAAATAGTTGATTTAAAAACTAGCATTCATTACTTCTTTCCCAGAAAATCACAACTCAACAATAATCTTACTAAATTTATTCATATTTTCACTTTTTTTTACAAGTAGAATACTCATTCTTGGTTCATTTTAATTTTCTCACCTCATAGAGGTAACAGCCAACATGCAGAGATGCCTTGTCTGTGCCACTTAGATCTCGAATGGAAACAGATACAGGGGATATTAAAATGATGAATTCCAAAAATGGAAAGGTATTAGAATATGCATGAAAGTCCAAAGGTTTTTTAGAGTGTTCCAGGGATTCCAAATTCATCCTGGAGAGTTTGAGATGTTATGAATTTGTTTTTGCCTCATTCATTTTGTACAATTCAATAAGCTACTTCAAATAAATGGATAAAATTAAAAATCATTTCTAGGGCCACCTCTAGTGGAGTAAGATCAGTGATGAGCTTTCCCATTAAGTTCCAAGGATGCAGAGAATATATTAGCTTGCTGTTGCCTCCACTGTGGATCAGCATGTGGCAGTACCAATGAGAATGGAGTTGTTTACCCATCCTGTCCTAATTGCCCCCCTAGGCTGTTGCCAGCAGAACTGGCTTTCTGACTGTAATGAGCAATGAAGGTCTTGGCACCTCCTTCCAGGGTCTGAATGCTGGCCCAGCCTAGGCTTTGCCAGTACAAGCAGTGGTGGTGTTTAATAAAGATGAGCATTCTTGTAGGGCCTTTCTCTAAAATTAACTCTGTAATAAGAACATACTCCTAACCACTTAGTGTTTCAGATATTAACAAACACTGAAGTTTCTATGAAAATATTCAAATAGGGATAAGTAACTGCAAAGCATTGTCAAGATTTCATGTTGTAGCCTATTTTATCTAGTGATCCTAAGATAAACAGTTGCATCCAGATAGTATAAAAATGCTCTTCTGACACAGATTGTGGTTTCTGTTCTAGGGTTATAAGTGGGCCTAGTAGGTTTCTTCCCAGGGTCTGGTATACCATAAACATAGGGAGGAATCTCTGTAGGCCCACCTGTTTCCCAAACTCCCTGCTGTGTTCTGGCCTTAAGAAGAATTTAGTGAGTTGAAGAGATGATTCTGAAAATGGAATATCCAACTGTTCACTTTTAATTTCTTCATGGCCTTCGTGGTTCAGCTCATATATCAGCCTATAAATGGTTAGGGAACAGCGAGGCCAATGCTCCAGACACATAAATCTCAACGTTCCTTATTTCAAATTACCTTTGTCCCCACTCTCCTTTAATATATCATCTCCATGCCAACATCTCCTGTAACTCTCAGACTTTGGAAATCTTGAACTTTCTAAGCTTGATTGTTCCATTCCCTCCTTACTTAGCCTCAATTTCAAGATTTCTGTCATGTTGGTTCACTCCAGTCTCCTAGTCTGTCAATCTCAGCTTGACTTCTTTGTATCTCCATTTCCTCTTGCCGACTTCGGAAATAATTTTGGTTGTACAATCATCAGAATTTTTCATTTTCTCCATTTACTTTATCTGACTTTGGCAAAGCAACTTTAAAATCAAATCAAACACTCTCTTCTAGTCTTGATTTTAGTTGAAAAGACAATTTAGTCCACAGAAGCTGTTCAGCATAGCATGGGTGCCTTTAAATGAAGAGAAAATTTGAACTTAAAGATGATACCTGATTACCTCCCAGAGAGGCCAGCATCTTCACAAAACAAAGACTTAGATGCTAGTGAGTCTACAGCATTCACTGCGTGCAGGTTTTCCAATGCCATTGAAACTGGCCATTCCTTGAAATGGCAACCTTTCACCTTCTCTGTTAGGTAGTCATCACATCCTTGTGTATGTACTTAAAACAAATGAAAGTTTGTAAGGTTACACGACTTGTCCACAAATGTCCAATGACAACTGTGTAATAGACATTGAGCAAGAGCTTAGGGAGACAACTGATAAGTAAACTGCTGTCATGATGGAGCAGAAACTACTCTGCCTTGGAAATGAAGGCAGATATTATTTGCAGTCTCACTGCTAAATATCTAACACACAAGTGTCACATCAATAGAATCAGACATGAGTACATGTTGCATAATTTTCTCTCTTTGGAGGCATAGAACAAGCCATGCCACATGATAGCAAAAGCCCTTCCTATGATGGCTTTCCCTGTAGTGAGACAAGAAAGAACAAGAGGAAATTTTCTGCAGTGATAGAAATTTGTTCAACTCCATTGGGGTGCTGCCCTGTGTAGACACAAAACTGTCAGACTTCTTCAAATGCCAAGGAAGACCTGGGCTTTCCATGCTGCGTTTGCTAATGAACAGGTTCAACAAATGTCTCTAAATCCCTCTAAATTTTCCCAAGATTTGTGCATTTTTCAGAGATTTTTGTATTGTTAATGCTTCAACTTCCTCGGTGTTTTCTGTGTATTCCATCTTTAACAGCCCTCTCTTTCTACTGTCTAGAAAGGAATATCTTCTTCCTTTAAAATAATTATTGTATGATCCTGCTGTTACTATAAGAAACCTTTCCATTCTCATTTCTGAAAACTTGAATTATCAGCATCTCTTCTCTTTGGTTCAAAGCTCCTAATCACTTACAATTAAGTACAATCAAGTATTAACTCAATCTTCTGTTAGTGATACTCCAAATAATTTGATGGATAATATGTCTGTGCATCGTACTCTTGTTTTTCTCTCCTGCTACTTGGTCCTTATTATGTTGTGTGCCCTGACCAGTCTTTCTCAATAGTCTCATGTTCTTTGTCTATGATATAGTTCTGGTCTACATTGAGCACCTTTTTTCCTGAGCACTTTCTCTTACTACCCAAAGGGTTATGCTCACATGCTCTAGCTCTTAGTGTCCTTGACTCTTTGCTCATAATGCTCCTATTCAGCACAAAAGTACGTTGAAAGTACTATGTACAGGATGTCTGGATTTACTGGCAGGCTTTTGTCTTAAATCAAAACCACACCTCAATGTGTCATTATTCTTGATAGTTCCTCCATGTCTTTCTGACTCAAAACCTGAATGCTTATTAATAGAGGAATGCCTTATGTTAACATCATTGTCTTTATTTCCATGACCTTAGCGTGTACAACAAATGTAAGAAAACCTTAACCCATTCTGCTGGCTAGTTTTAATTAACAACACAATCTGGAGTCATTGGAGAGAGGGGACCTCAGTTGAAGAATTACATCTCTAAGATTGGCCTGTAGGCAAGTGTGTAGGGGAATTTTCTTGATTAATGATTAATGTGGGAGGACATAGCCACAGTGGGAGGTAGCATTCCTAGACAGGTGGTCCTAGAATTTTATTATGAAAGAGTGAGCAAGTAAGGGGAGTAGCCAGTAACAGCATTCTTCCTTGATCTCTATTTAAGTTCCTCCAGGTTCCTGCTTTGAGTTTCTGCCCTGTGTTCAGTTGATAACGGATTCTAATCTGTCAGGCTTAATAAACTCTTTCATCTTCAAGCTGGTTTCAGTGAATGTTGACCAAACTGAGAAACCCACTTGAGTTAACAATAATTTTCTCCTTTTGTATTCCTTAAACTCAGGAAATCTGTTGCTTTTTATCAGGTTTGAGTGAAATATCACCTACAATCTCATGCGTTAAATTCTGGGTCCCTAGATGGTGGCATTATTGTGGGGGAGTTGTGAGACTTTTAAGAGTTGTGACCTAGTTGCAGCAAGAGGGTCATTGCTGGCCTAATATTAGGAGTTATAATTGACTCTGCTGGTGCCACAACTCTGCTCCCCACTTTCTTCTCTTCTTCTGCTTTCTTTGGGTATGTAAGAAGCTTTTGCCACAAACTTCTGTTGCAACAGCTACAAATATCATCGTATCACCATACCTTCCCTGTCATGAAGCACCATTTCCCCTCAATCTATGAGCCAGAAGAAAGCTTTCTTCTCTCTCTCTCTTTTCTTTTCATATTAAACTTGTGGTTTTATTCAATTATGAGTTTTAACAAATGTGTCAGGAAGAAAGCCTACAGGAAAGGGTAAAGCCTATGGGGGCAAGGACTTCCAAGATGCCTGAGGAGGGATAGTGGCCCCCACCCTCTTCTCACCACCTCTAAAGGGGTTTGGGAAGAGATACAGGCAGATAAAGGGGCTGGTCCTCAGTCTGTACACTGGTGCTTGGGGGTGGAGGACTGTGGAGAACAGGGGACCAGATTGGGGATGAGTAGGGTAAAGGACACAGAATTATTTGCCAGAATCCAGCTTTCTGATTCCAAATTGAATTAAAAAGGAAAAAAAGAGAGGGAAACCTTAAAACAATCAGTACCCAACTCCCTTTCCTCTCATCAGGATTGTGAGAGAATAGGCAGGTAGCTTCACCAAGGCCATGTTTCCCTCATTCCTGGCAAGGGAGCTAGGTGAAGGGCAGAGTCTCCCTGACAGTCTGAAGGGATGAGGAAAACCAAAATAAAATATCAAAAAACAAATGAATAGAAGTCCAGGCAAGGGCCCAGCCAGAGCAGAACCTGGCTAGGGCAGTGGCCCCTCTAGGTTCATGGATCACTGCTGCCACCACAGCCACCCTTGTAGCCATTTTTTTTATTTTATTTTTATTTTTATTTTTATTTTTATTTTTGCCATGGCTTTGATTGCAACAGTTGCCTTCTCTGTCATGGCAGACAGCTCTGTGATCATGATCTGTTCTCCACAGTCATACTTCTGATCAACTCCTTGCCAAGGTCTCCCTTACTTCCTCTCATACTTCCCCACTGCCGTGGAGCAGGGACAGGTACCCATCCTGGATGCCAATCAGCTGGAAGTCATTCCTTTTGATGTTGGGGACATCCATATTATGAGTCAACAGGCAGATATCTTCATATTTCTTCCAAGTAAAAATGTCAGTACCAACCAGATGGACCTTGGCAAGGCTATGCTTGCCAGTCTTCGAAGTAGACGTCTTGATGATCTTACATGGGCGGCCTTTGAACACCACAAAACCATTCTTATGTAATGCTAAGCATTACATTGGGAAGGTGGCTGAAGCCCCTGCATTTCCTGTCTTGAAGTGCAAATCATCTACCATTTTAAGAGGCTACAATTACAAATCTAGCTGAATGTCTCAGTTCACATGAAGTCTATGGGATGAGCTCCAGAGGCCCACAAGGCTGGGGAGCACTAACATATGTCTGCAACAGGCCCTGTGCGATGATTGAGACCCAAGGGTGGGGTCTCTCCTGCACACCAAAATCCAAGGCTCTGTAGAAACTAAAAAAGGAAGCTTTCTTCTCTTAAGTCACTTCCTTCAGAGATTTTATCATAACAAGACAAAACACATATATGTTCACCACTAGATTTACATGTGTAGTCAAGACCTCATATTCTCTATAGTAGTTGGTAAATTGCCTCCTCATCTTTTCTTTTTACTCCTACGAAGTATAAAATAGCAAATTTTGTAGCTAGTGTTCATTCACTTCATGTTAAAATTCATATTTTGTCAGCATGAAGAATAAAGACTTCTTATTTAGTGTCAAATATGCATGACAAGTGTTGTCGCCCACTCTCAACCTCTCTTCCTTCTTTATTTACAAAGCCAGTTATTTTACTCCAGTTCACTTTTATTGTCTTGCCTTAACTACATACTTGCTGCAATATACTCTCAGCTACCCGAACCTGACATATGTGACATGCTTCCACTAATTCAGGAAAACCAAGTTGTGAGCATATGATATTTTTCTGTTATTTAAGGTCTTTGGGAAACCCTCATCAACCTTCTCTTTTTAAGAAATGGAGACCACTACAGAAAACCATAAAGCAATAAAAAAATGCAGAATTGTGGAGCCCAGTCCCAGTGCATACATCTACAAATCACTTCTGCATCTAAGCTCAGTAAAGACTGGAGAAGGAGAGGAAGGGGAAGCTTTAGAAATTCATAGCAGAGCCCCCCCTTTCTGAATACAACTCTATCTTTTGTTTTAACTATTGAAAGCCAGGGCTTGAGATTAGACAGAGGAGAGACCAAGAGGGTAACTACATACTAGCCACATGCCAACTCCAACACAATTTTCATGTTAGGAAAAAAACCCCTAAGATTACATTTGTAAAATAAATACCTTGCTGAACAGAGTCTGTGTAACAGAGGTGACCCCAAACATTCTCTCCCATACACCTCTTTTTAAGTTTTACCAAGATTTTTTCTACATCTAAGACAGGAGTTCACTTCCTTGTTTGAATTCACATATGTTAAGCACTTCACTTTAAATTTCCTTTTGTCTTTGGACATATCATTGTATGATATGAATGAATTTAAGTATGCCTTAAACTTCAATATACAACTCCCTCCATGAAGCTTTTGTCCAGGGTCAACTCAGTTGCTTCTATGTATATGCCCCCTCATATAAAAGGTTATTATGGGCTAGTTGTACATATATATCAGGAGTATTCCACATGAGGAAAGATGGTGAACTAAGGTGAACTACCGTAAGTATGTACTGAAGTTCATGGCTGTATAATTGCTCCTACCAGAGTGCATCTCAGCTTCTAGTCACAATGGTTGGCTTGAGGTCTTATACAGATTTATAACTCACTATGGGTATTACTGAATTCTATATCTTGTTTCATTATACATTGTAAGAGTGTTTATTTCAGGCAATCAAATATTACTATTAATTTTGTATTTGATTTTCCAGGTTGAAAAAAATATCAAAAAATGTTTCTACTAGGTACACTTTTAAGTTCTGTATGAGTTACATACATGAATCTTTTATCTTCATTGATTTAATGTTTTAATAAAGAATATATCTGATATATATATATATATATATATATATATATATATATATATATATAACTACAGTTAGCTAACTTCTCTTATACAGGATGGACATTTCAAAAGGCTTTATAATCTTTATCTATGTCATCGATTCTATGATATGTTTTATGAAAGACATTTATCTTCAAGACAAAACATCAAAATGTATGTCTAGGGTGGAATAACAAAATAATTCAAATAATAAATATTCTCAAATAAAATATGCTAATATTTTATGAGGTTAATGAGATTAAAAACAATCACTTGTTATAGAATCTGTGGCAGTGACTAAAGGACTCCCCATCACACTAACATGTGCTCAAGAGTGTATGTGTTGGAGACATGTAGGGAGAGTTATTTTCATGCTACTGTCCAAGGTAGAGTACTTTATGAAATAAATTATGCCCGGGGGGTTATAGAAGATTACTTGAACATATTATGGAAAGTCATGAGTGTGAAAATAGTGGATTTTAATAAACAGTCGTTGTCTTTTTAAATATATTACTGAAAACCAGTATTCTTGCCATCTGTCTTTATAATGGTTGTTACCTCAAATTCTATGCCCCCTCAAACTGTGTCTATGTGTAAAGATCTACCCATTCTTCCAGGAACAGATGAAGTACAAAATCTCTCACATTGTAACACATGTCTTAAAATGAAAAAGCAGTTTCATTCACCACAGAACCAGAGGGCTGGCCACCATGTTGCTTGTTTGTGTCCAGGTGTGATGGCCCATCTTCCCTAAAGTGTGATGTGTGCTTTCAGAATAGAGTGATCTTTATGAACAGACTCCTCTCACTCGACAATGAAGGATAAAAGGTAGAGATGTGGCATCAGTGGTAAATTGCTTAAGTAGCTTATGTGTGACTCTGCGTTTGGTATTCAGCACTGAAAAAAAAAGTTGGAGGAGGTGAGGAGAAAAATAGCAAGCAAGTGGTCTAAGATCTAAGATCTTGCAAGAAGATGAATCACATGCTTTCACAAAGCTGCACTCAGGGAAGTCACGACAAGACGGCAGAAGGAGATAAATTGAAAGTTGGCAGTGTTCAAAGACATTGTATATATCAGAGGAAGCAGGCATTTGGAACAGAAAACTAGAATGAATTGATACTGCTGAAAACACAGCAGAGACCCAAGAGGATGGAACCAAGAAAGTGAGATTATCAGCAAATGCTTACATGACATTTGCTATGTACTAGGAAATATCCTGAATGCTTCACACATTATTTAATGCTCCCATGCAGTAGGTAGGCACCACCAGTAAACACATTTCAGCTTGCCTGTGGCTACACTACTGAAAGAAATGATATTGCCTCCTATGACAACCATCATAACAATGTCTACCAACTAAACAACTTATATATGAGCACATAATTGAAACAGTGCTTGTAACTTATGAGTTATCTCAGTATGTGTATAGGTCTTTAAGGGGCTCAGTGGTTAAGAGTACTTACTGTTCTTGCAGAGGACCTAGGTTCAGTTCCCAGTACCCACATGGCAACACACAATAGTCTATAATTCCAGTTCTAGGGGAATCTGACTCCCTCTTCTAGCCTCCCCTTGTACCAGACATGTTTATGATACACATGTTTATATGCCATCAAATGCCCATATACACATAAAAGAAAATGAAGCTTAAAAACCCTTTGTTATTAATAGTGAAAATTAAGTCATTTAGAAAGGAAAAACCATGCCACTATAAGCATTCTACACAATAATTTTTGATGATAGAAGATAGGAATGGGTTGCTTTTAATAATCTCAAATAGAGAAACACAGGGGTTTTCTACTAAGTCAAACTGCAATTTAAAGAGAAGGGCAGAGGGAAAGTATTTTTGGTTTCAGACATGAAGACTGGAAATACATTTCCAGTGAATAATATATTTTCCATGAGCAAATACAAGAGGACAAAGTTTAAGTAACCAAGAATTTAAAAGAAACTGCCAATAAAATATGAACCAAGCCTTTGCCTTTGAATGTGGACTATTATTCCAAATCAGTTATGTAAGCAAATAAACTCATTCTTAGAGCTTTATATATAATGTCCAGGTTATGTTTTGTTGTAAGGGTGACATGAGGCTAGTTTAGTGAGCACTGTTATTATGCCCTGGAAATGATTGTCCTATCTTTTGGGTAGATAGTATAGCCAGGCTCCAGTCACATCAAAAGAGGTCATATGACTTCCAAGGGGGAGTGTTTTGTTTTACTCTCTTTCCTCATGCCTTATAGGTGTGTACTTTGCTGCTTAACCTCATCTCTAGACACTCATTTTTACTTTTGATTTTGAAACTTCTCCTTGCTAAGTTGTCACAGCTGGATGCATACTCATTCTACAGTCCAGATAAGCTTTGAAAGTGTGATCCTCTGCATCAGTCTCCCCCTTCTCTGGGATTACAGACCTGCATTACCAGGTCTGACCTGGTGGACAGTCTTTGAAAAGCAGCTCTGACAGTTTTCCAACTCCTTCCTTTCAAAGGGCAAATGGCATACATCTCTGATGGTGGTGCCTCTAAACACCAAGACCTGGCTATGAAGAGTTCGGAATGGTGTCACCCAGTGAACCACAGGGATGTGTGATGAGGAAAGTTGTCTTTCTGTGTTGTCTTTCATTGAAGGGAGTCTTAGTATTGCTTATAAAAGTTGCTTTAGTTGGTATGTTTATAAACAAGCTGATACAGAAAACAAGCTATTAATGGAACAAAATGGGTACAGTATCTTATATGTCTAGAATGTGGTCCCATTCGTAGACTTTTTCAGTTATCTCACTTAGCACTTGGGTTCTATTTTTTTAAAATATACAATTTTATTAGACCCTCCCAAATATATGAAACTCGCATTAGTGCTCACATTTATTATCACCATTATTATCTATTCACGTGTCAGCATATGTACATGTATGTTTGTACATGTAGTGTATGTATGTATGACTGTGGGTGTGTGCACATTGATGAAAGAGCATGATGTGGCAGTGCTCCTCTTGAACTCATAGTAGCTGTGATAGCCTGTTCAAGAGCTGCACAAACAAACATGTCAATACCCTGTCATGGAGGGACATGCAGCTCATGCTACTCCACTTCCCCCTAAAGGATTTATATACAGTTAATGATTAACTGAAGAAGAGACATTTACTTGACTAGTGTAGCCTGGCAAGGCACCTGCTGTTCTGTAAGCAATCATAATGCTACTCACTGGCTTATTAAAATGAAGGCATAAAAATAGAAAAGGATAATGTGGGAAGAAAACATATGTTAGAAGTTGTCAGAGGTATAAGAGAGGAAAAGGAGAGTGAACGTGATCAAGTACATCATGCACACATATGAACATGATATGATGGAACCCATTATGGATAATCAGTATAGGCTAATAAGGTACATGCAGGCAGAGAGCTTTTGCTTTGCTCTAGATGCGTGTCGTGGATTCTGATCATTGGAGTTGATTGTTGAGTGCATATTGATTTCTCCCTGTTCAGAAGCATTGATTAGACCTACAGAGATTTTCACTGAGAAGAAAGTAAAGGAAAAATAATTTTGATATCCCATGGCTCTTTTGAATAAAAGTGGGGTACTTATTTCTTGCTTTTCTGTTTACTGCATTGTCATGTCTTTCTTATTTTCTACTTTTGTCGTATCATAAAATGAGAGAAAGCAGAGTTTCTCGGGGCTGATAAGGGACACATCTTGTATACCTGAGGACTTTCACTTCACCCTGGGAGTACTTTAGGGAACATCCTGTACCTCTGAAGACTGACACATCACCCTGAAAGGACTTTAGGGAACATCTTGTACCCCCGAGGACTGACACTCTACCCTTGTAGACCTTCCTCAATAAGAGTGTGCACAGACACAAGTCAATCTGCTCAGATTCTCAGAGTTATTTGAAGGGAATCTTTTCCTTTCTATATTTACATGTGTTAGTTTCTTTTCATGAGAAACCACGGTATGTCCTGGTTTTTATCTGGTGTCTTGATAATCTGAGCACCACTCTAGGGCTGAGCCCATTGAGTGTGCAGCTAAATATCAACGTTTTTCAAAGTATGTCACCTCTCCTTTCTCTTCCTTCTCCTTCCAAATTCTGTACTATAAAGTAAATTTAACACTCACTTAATCAGGACTAATAGCAATCTTGTCCTTACTAATTCATGACACTGGTGACTGGACCTAGATACATCCAGAAGGAAATTTACAAGAAAGAAAGAATATACTCTTACTGTTCTGTTGCACTATGTTTTTACACATGGTGCATTTTATCTTTTATATAAAATATATTTGATTTACTTTGTCTCATCAGGCCAGAATTTACTTTAAAAAAATAACTTAAATGTCCGTTGTTTTGTATGCATTTGGTTTGATGGTTGAAATGACTCTGTCCCTCACTCGGGACTTATGTTAGAACCAAGCTCCTTTTGTGATCTTATTTTATCCAACTTTAGATCTGACATGTACAAGTTGAGCATTTACAGAAAAATGCCAGTGGCTTAGATTTCACATCCCTCCTCTTTAATTAAGCTTTGATTATGAATAAGATAGACAAAAGAAGAATGAGTGGAAAGTTTAGAAGTTGATAGTAAATCATGTTCTACCTGGTTAATCAAGCAAAGGCCAGAGAACAAATAACATTTTCTTCCTTTTAGAAAATGTACTTGAACTTTTGAATCTATAAAAATATTTCAGGGATTTTTATTGACTTTGTTTTGAGTTTACCTAGCTTTGAGGGGACTTCTTAGATTTGCACATTGTTAAAATGTAAAAGGCTAATTGGGGGTCTGCCCATTCCTATTTCTAAGTTGCTTTTGGTGGCTATGGGATACCTTTTCTGAATAAAGCTTTTGTAGGGAGTGATATGGTTCAGTGACCTCTGCACTGGCTTCTGGGTTTGTGTTCTCAAGTCATCTCTATCATGGACTCATCATGTGAACTTAAGGCAATTTTTTAAGGTCTCAACACTTCAAGTATTTCTAAAAAGGAATCATAGTACAGTGTGTTTTTTTAAAAAAGAAAAGCCAGGGTATTATGTCATTTAAAAGGTAGAATGTTTACAATATTTTCTGTGTCACAGATTCTATTGAAGAATCTGACATGAGACAAATTGTTTTTATGATGTCTAGATGTGGGTCTTCTTCACAGCAACCAGCTGCTCATGCAAGAGTACTCTGTGGACTCATTTTGAGACTAGATAACCCCTGTGTTTCTGTAGAGAGTTCCATATACTAATCTACTAGACTGCTCTATTTGTTTCCTTAAATGAAGGGAACATTTTCTATTTGGAAAAAGAGATGCCTTGGAAATGGTCTTCATGGGGATCTCAGGTGTGAGCAGGACTCCTGTTTGTTACATTGCGTTGGAAACTGAAGGCTACACATGGGGGCCAGGGAAGGCTACACATGAAAGCCAGGGAAGGCCAGAGAAGTTAAATGCAGAGTGTTGTGGAAAGCCAGAACAGAAACAGGCACAAAGTGCACCACTTACAAAAATGTACAAGCAACAGGGCCAACCTCACGCTGTTCATTAGTATTCTTCAGAAACCCAGGAGGTTGGATACTTTCCCCTAGACATTCACAGGTATGCAAAGCCTCGACGTTGGATTATGAGCTTCAGCATGCAGAAAGGAGACTGCTGAGATAACAAGCTCATGTTTTTGGAAGCCCCTGGTGGAAGAGATAGAAAAGTCATGCAAAGACCTAGACATCAGACCCAGGACAAACAGCAACTATATTCTGCTCTGATGTCTAAGGGGGTGGGACAAACAAAAAAGATCTTACCCAGATACAGACAATGACTCCACTGAGGGAGGGCTGTGGAACACATACTTTGTGTCATGAAAACATTAAAAAAATATTGTGTTTACAGAGCCAAGTACAGATGACTACTACGAAAAATTCAAGACCATTGCAGAGGAGGAATTAAAGTGCTGCTTTCAGGGCTTTAGGATGCTTCTAAATAAAACTGGGGCTTAAACTCTGGAGAGGTTTGAAAGCAGCTGCCTGGCAGCTGGATCAATCCTTATGGTACCCCATGCTTTTATAAATGATGCACTGGTCTCCACAGGGCCAGATGCTGATGCAGAAATTTATGTCCTGGACTGGAGATTATAGGGGAAACTCAGTATAAAAGTGTCCATTCTGGATTTAATTAAGGAACAAATGAGCTATGACCAGTCCTGAGGCTTAAAAAACATCCCAAGCTCAAAGCACTGCTGTTTCGTTCCCTTTCCCAGGTCAGAAATAAGCAGTGTTTCTGGAGATTGATTAGGTCCAGTGTCTTCCCTCCACTGGTTTTCCTTGTCTTTTGCTTGCAGCTTGTCCCTAGCTGGCCTCACATCCCATTTTCCTGGTAGCTTTCATCCTTTGGTCTCCACAGTATGGAGTGAGAGGGTCAGGCAGCATCCATAGCTCTTTTTATTACGCAGGGTCAGGACCCGGGCAGACTATGAAGCTTCTGTTTATCAGTTCTTATAACTTTTCTAGTGAGAACCTAAAGCTTCCAGTGTTAGTGTGGATGTGGGTTAAGTTTTGTGAAACTCTCTTCTTAGTCCTAACAGCTTGTCTTCACAAGGATTCCATCAACTCTCCTTCCTGGATTGTCAGGGCCATACATGGTTTACTTACTCATGGCTGCCAGTCATTGGAGAAACAGACTTTTGTTTTCAACTTCCCTGTCTGACTCCTCTCATCTGAAAGATATGCACAGTGAACCATATCAGAAAGCACTTTACTTCTAATTTTAAATTTATTGCTCTGTAAATTTCAAAGTACTGTCTTGCTCAATGTATATTGCATAGTTTGAGCTTTGGCAATCTACATGCAGAAGTCCAGGTCTGGTGGTAATCGATAATCAAGTAATCAAGAGACCCTTGCTCGACTCATTCCTCTTTAGACTTGCTCTTTTTCAACAAGACACTTAAGGAAATAAAAAAAGTACAAGTGGAAGCTTTAGCTGATATGTGTGGGTTTTATTATTACTTCATTTCCTTATATGTTAAAACTTATTTTTAATCAAACTTTTCTTTCTTTTTCCCCACTCCACCCCCCCCCCCCTTAATAAAACTTTTCCCTCTGTATAGATCAATATCCTCCTATACAAGGTGCACAGATGCCTCTAAGACTTTTATTGTTTTCTAGGAACCATTTCATGACTGGTGTCCTGGCAGTTGAACAGAATCTACCAGACTGTCATCAGCTACATTAGAATGCATTTGTTTCCTAAAACTCTTAATGAATTTTATACAGCAACTGGAGAGATGGGTTAATGGCTAAGAATGCTTGCCACATCATATTTTCAGAGGTCCTGAGTCTGACTTTAGGGCCAGGGTATCCAAGGGTCTCTACCTCAGGGACCTGCATGCACATGGACACACACACTCACACACACACACACACACACACACTTTACACAGACTCACTCATAAACATATACATTAGTAAAAACAATTAAAAATAATTATGTGCAAATTAATTTTTTGTCTGTTTGCATTTTTTATCTACTTCTCTTGACATCTACTTTGGAACTTTTCATCTTAGTGTGCATGTGATTCTCACCAGTATATTGTCAGCATTCAGATTCTGTTCAGGAGACCTACGTTAAGAACAGAATGTCTAGACTCTGTATGCTCCCTAAGAAAGCTCTGACCCATTTCTAACTTGAGCTAGTATGCAACTTTAAAATGCTGAGTATACAGAGGCTTATGTGTTTTCTGACACTGCCAACTCATGTCCTCAAAGAGGCAGAAATTCTGTTACCAAGTTTAGGGTTTCTTACTGCTCTGACCACTTTTAGAACTTGAAGCATCTCAGATATATGGCTCAGGTGTTCCAAGTTCACAGTGAATTAGAGAGAATCTCTCAGTATGACTCATTTACAGATGAGGCAGGATTGTGAACTGTAGTCTCTTTATGGAAGTACGATGTCCTTTATCTAAAATCTGGGCCAGGGAATGCTCTAGATTACAGATGTCCATAGATATCTAGGGTTCTGTTTATCTACAAATATCTCTAGTTGATCATCTCCATTCTGACAGTCTGAAATATAAAATGTATCAAAATCAAAATATTTTTGAGAATCTTACCAGTGTACAAGAAGTTTCAGGTTTTGGTTTTTGGATTCTCAAACTGTACTTGTTTTCTCAAAAGAGAGAAAAAATGATGCAATAAGGAAACAGAGCCAAATGTCAGTGAACATTGTGGGGAAATTGGTCATGGCACTGTGCACCATTGCAGCAGATCAAAATTCTCATTTTGTCAAGACACCAAAACTTTCTGCCTTCAGTTTCTAAATGTATGTAGAAAAAGACTACCAGACAAGGAAAAGCACAGAGAGCCAAGGGACAGAGCCATGTGTGCTAATGAATGTTTACCTCCTTGATTTCTCTTCCCACATTTACCATAGTTACTTTTGTCACTGTCATCTTGAACAAGAGAATTTTGTAGTTTAAAAGTAGTTCAGCAGTCATCTGTGTAGTTTCCATAATAATAAGTAAACAGGAATGGTTAGTGGTGTAGGATAAAGGCATTTATGACAATATCTCCCCATCACAAATCTATTTTTCATCTTCTTTGCCAGAATCAACTACCTTCCTGTGTTCTTTTCCTTCATTCTTGTGTTAGTTGGAGTTCTCTAAAGGAATAATACTAATATAATTAATATTTATTAATTACATGTATGTGTATGCCATTTATTAGATAGGAGTATAGGATAAGGTCCAGGTAGTCTAACAATGGCTGTCTCATACTTGAAAGACTGAGAATATCATAATTACTCAGTCCATGAAGTTGAGGTATCAGCATTACAAATGGTTGAGTCCTGGAATACTCTTAGAAAGCTTCTGCTCTTCAGTCTATGTTGTAATCCCTAAGAAGTTTGTTCTAATACTGTTAGAGGAATGCTTCAGCAACAGCATATAGGAACTTTCCATTGAGGGGGAGAGCAAGCAGGCCTTCTTTATATATCCTGCTGCCAGAAGTGTGGTCCAGATTTAGGGAGGGTCTTTCTGCTTCAAATCGTCTTACCAAGAAAACACCTCATAGGAGTGCCCAGAGTCTTGGGTTTATTTGACTCCAGAAGTAGCCAAGTTGCCAGACAAGATCAGCTACCACGTTTCTTAAGGTCAGAGTTAGAACTCAAACGCAGCTGGAACTAGTTGTATATTGATTGAATACCAGGATTTCATCTAGAATTTTATGAATTACTGATGGATTGTGTGAGTCATACTTATCAATTAGAGAAAAATAATGAGCCAGAAGCAAGAACTATGGCATGGGGTATGGAGTGAGTTTTGGAGGAAGAACAGTCCAACGGTAGACTGTTACATGGCACTCATGGGCTCAGGAACTAAAATCCTTTCTTTGTTATTTCACTTGGAGCTCAATCATTTGTGTGCCAACAAAGACTGTTACTATGCTATTGCCAATGGGCTCTGAGACAGCCAATTGTCAAGAGCTTTGAGAAATCTTACAAGGCTTTTTGTGGCCCCCAAACACATGTAAAGACGCACTCTTCTCAACAAACCAGTACAATAACTGGGGGTATTGTTTTGTGTCATGCACATAACTATCGAATTCTTTCTGTCACATTCATTTTCCCACTAGACTGACACCATCCCACAGCATACTCCAAGTTATTCTCAGACCCAGTTTTAATGGGCGAAACAAAGTCCAAGAGCAATAGGAATCTATACGGTCAAAACATGTTTTGAAACATCAGGAATTTGGGGTGTGATGGGAAGATCTGCTTATTCCAGGTATTGACAAGCTTTGTAGGGAAAATTCAGTAAAACTTGTAATGGCGGGAAGAAATTCCTTAAGGAGGGGAGTGACCCAAAGCGAAGATGATTGGTAAATAAGGAAAGCTCATTACTCTTCTTCTCCCGCTCCCCCTTCTCTCCCCCTTCTGTCTCCCTCCCTCTCTCCTCCTCTTCCCCCTCTCCTCTTCTCCATCTCCTCTTTCCTTCTCTTCCTCCTTTTCCTTCTTCCTCTTCCTCCTTCTTGTTTTCTTAGAAGACACTACCTTTACATTCTAAATCACCGTATCCCCTTTTGCCTTCCTGTTCATTTTGGAGCTCAGTGTTTCCATGTATCATTTCACTTAACCAAGGCAAAGACCAGTGAGCAAGGCATCAATGTAATAAACCTGTTTTCATATTGTCAGTGTCAGGTTAAATTGTAGTTGACTCTTCTTATTTGTAAAACTGAATCTAAATTGTTGTGAGCCACGTTGTTCCTTTAAAATCCTTTAGTAATATCTTGAAAGATTTATCTCATTTAAATAGCAGCAAATTCCCACTGTATTCCATTACTATAAATGTAACTTTATTTTGTAAAATATTTTATCCGTTTCCCCCTGAGGATTTAAGCCCAAGCTGGGGAAGGAGAACTTAATTTAATATACATAACTCACTGTTATCTTGAGGTAGAAAAGTTATTACTGTAAGTCCTATAAAATAGGCATTACACCTGATTTCAAATGTGCTAACTCTTCAGTTTAGTTTAAAATATTAATTTGGCTGGCACTGAAAATGTGCCTTTTGGTTAGGTCATTTTATATCTTTATGAGGTTAATTAAAATTGTATAATGTATTTGTCCATGTGAAATTTCTGTTTTTCATTAAGATTGAACTTTTAGTAGGAAGAGAAGACATATGGGCATTAAGAAATAATTTATTAAATAAAGGAAGGTCTATTTCTACCTAATCTAGGTGAAAAAAGAGAGAAATTTATTCCTTACTAACCACAAAGAAACACACCCACACAAAGACAAACACACACACACACACACATACACACACATACTTCTATACTCTCATATATACACTTACAGTTACACAATTTAGGCAAGAAATAGATTTATCTAGTAAACTTTTATCATGTGTTCATCTTCTTTCTATCTTCTATGTTTATTTAGCTATTTCCCCAGTAAACATGTCTTTTCCAGGCTAAACTGAGCAATAGTTAAGGAATATGTATAAACAGGAGATGCTCAGTGGTGTACTGGTTGTAGGGCTTATGTCTGCATTTGAAGGACATAATTCACATTTAGAAAGGGTTTTTGAGAAAGAGGGAACCAAAGGATTTCATGTATGCTAGACAAGGTCTACCACTAAGTTATATCCCTGCCATTCAATAACTCCATGGCATTATTGTTCAAGTACAAAACATAAATATTAAAAGAAAAAATGTTACTTTGTGTGCTGAGTAACTTTTGTCAACTTGACACAAACTAAGGTTACCTGAAAAGTGGGCTGCTAAATTTGAGGAATTATTTCTATCAAATTGTTTTGTGAGCATGTCTTTGAGAAATTTTCTTTTTCTTTCTTTTTTATTAGATATTTTCTTTATTTACATTTCAAATGTTATACCCAAGTGGGCATAGGTGGGTCATAAGCTAGTAACTGCTTTCTTCTCATTTTTGCTACACACACACACACACACACACACACACACACACACACACAAACACACACACACACACACACAGAGAACCTATGAATAAGATATACAGAGTTTGCTTTATTTTGTGATTTTCATTCTTAAAGTCATCAATGAAGATTACTTAGCAGCTGTCAATAATAAAATTAAAATTTGATTAATTAGGTATATTTGCTCTGTTCTTCCTCTGTCCATTTCCCTTTAGAACCACTCCATTGACTCTTTAGTTTGGGAACATCTCTGAGGTCCCCTCTCCAGTCAGGTTAGCTCCAGCAGTACCTCCTGGCCAGAAGTAGTCAGGCCAGGAAGTACCTCCTGGGATACTGCCTGGGAGCTGCCATTGTCAGTCTCTCCATTCTGGCCGTTGGCCATTTCTCCTTGGTCTCCTTTCTTTCTGACTCCCATCCACATACTTGAGTGTTTCTTTGGAAATGCATCTCTAGTCATCCTTCAGAAATTCTACTCTTCCAAGTTAATCTAAGCCTGATAATTCCTGAGGGGGAAATTCCACCCAGATGTTGTCCACTACAATCTTTCCCTACTTTGTGGCCTTAAAAACATCAAACTCAAACTAACCAAACAACCAAACAACCAAACGACTAAACAATTAACCAACCAAACAAATCCCACCAAGTCCAATTTATGACACCTAAATATTCTTGGATGTGTAACTTTCTACATTTACTACACACTTTTTCTGAGACCCATTGGCTAGCAGTGAGACTGAATGTCTAACTCCCCTCCCTATGCTGCTAGTTAGGGAGTCATGAGCTTGCAAAGGACCTATGCCTGCTGTGATAATTACGTTATATGTGCATCTGCCATTCTGTATCCAGAGACATTGTTTTCTTGTGGTCATCCAGTGCCTCTGGCTTTTATATTACTTCTGTCTCATCTTCCACAGTGATCCCTAAAGTCTTGGAAGGAAACATGTGGTATAGACAGCCCATTTAGGACTGAACATTTAACAGTTTCTTATTCTCTTTGGCCAGTTTTGGCTGTCTTTGTTAATAACTAGCTACTACAAAAACAACTTTTCTGGTGAGGGTTGACAGATGCACTAAACTGTAGCTTTGTGGATTGTTCATTAAGAGTTGGTTTAATATTATTTAATATTATTTCCATTTAATGATAGGTTCTACCCTACTCTTTGACCTTTGACCTAATTAGCCACAGGTTCTTTGTCTGATAACAATATTATATATGAGTTTCATGAGGTGGAGTGGGATTTAAATCCAATAAAAAAGTGATTGGTTACTCCAATGATCTTTATTACAGTATTATACCAGTGGGCATGCCATATAAGGCCAGTCATTACTGTAGCTCACAGTGTTCACAGCTGGGTAGGACTCATGATTATTTTTCTCCTCTGAAAGTTTGCATGAATCTTCCAGTATTATGAAAACTATCAGTAGGAAAAATGCTTCCAGGTCAGTTTAAGATTGATTCCTCAATATATTGTATGACACAAGTGTAGTGTCTTTAGCAATTGGTCTTAGAGTTAAATTCTGGAGTGGAACCAAGAGAAATGCCTATTGCCTGAACATTTGCAGGGATTATATGGGATTCCACAGACCAATAAGAAATCCAATGTGAAAGTGGTCACAATTCCAACTAGATAACCAGTTCCTAGCATTGGTATTTGTGTCAGTATGTGCTATCTAGAAGGGACATTGTTACTTGATTATAGGTTTTCACATTTTAATTCTTTTTATGTGTTATGTGTATAACACACACACACACACAACCCATTACTGTCGAAGTTTTTTGGAACTACTTTGAGAGCCCCAGTGCTTCCTTAGGTTCAGGTCATCGTCTCTCCACAAATGTTGGAAATTCAAATACTTGCTATATTCTTATCATGCCTCCCACCACCCCCTTTTATTTAATGTGTTGTTGCTTCTGGTTTCTGCCATTCCACTAGACCCACAGAATGGCCCATCATTACAGTCCAGGGTATTCCTATTTAGTATGTAGTTCTCTCTGTGACGTAATTAATATCTGTGCCATTGGTCCACGATATAATCCTTCCTTTGGCAGACTATGAAAATCTCTGCCTGAGTCAAGTGTTGAGAGAGACTTAGCTACAGAGATAAAGAATGCATGCTTCTTGGAAGTGAACAATTTGATTAGCATATAGAAAAGTTAAAAGGGAGATTGAATTGTGTCTCTATAGTGAGGAATCACAGGATTAAAATTTTACACTTGAAAATTCTTATTTTACACACTGTCCCAAACTATCTTAACTTAAGGCCAATGTTATCTAATATTGAGTTCACATTCTATTCCTATTTTCCTGTGGTTTCAAACCCAGCACTAGATGTTATTTCATCACTATTCATAGCAATGTCTAAAGCAAAATGAGTGTTAGACCTATCTTTTCTCCACTTAAAACACAGTGACTTATGTTTTTTAATCCATCCTTATCTTATGGATTTTTTATTTGACTGTTTCCATAACTGAATTTTCTCTTTCCTTTAAAAATCCCCAAATCATAATAAATAATCATCATCTTCACACAGAAATTCCACTGAATCAAGTTCATGTTCACTGATGACTGGCTAAACAAATACAAATACCTGTTTCATCTAATTAACTTCCAATATTTTTTGCCTATTGATTGCCTTGATAGATGAATAAATGCATAAATATCCAAGTGGAGAATGTTTCCAATGTTGACTTTTTATTCATTTCCACTAGGCATTTTTTCCTTCTGTGTCGGCTAGCAACATTTTAGCAGATGGTGTTTTCTTCTTGGTTACCATTCTAGGAGGTACTCTGCATTTCTCAGCATTCCTGGCAATTTTAAGGCCATGAATGATTGAAAGGTCATTGGGCACTGAGTATGATGGATAGCAGAACTGAGTACAAAGGCACTGTTATTAAGTTTCATTTACATTCTTGTGTTTTTATATCAACCACCAAGAAGAATACACATATTTTATTACTGCTTAAATATAAGTCATAAGCTTAGATAAAATCTGCCCCTAAGTTCTCTATCAGGTAAGCAAATAATAGCTCAGAGCAATTCCTTTGTATGCCCAGTTAATCATTAATTTTATTAGGAAAGGGCCTGCTGTGTTTCCAATAGGACACCATGCTTCTCTCTATCCTTCTTACTCTCAGCCTTAGCTGAGTCAGTTTGCAATTAAAGAGTCAGTAAATTGTTCATCATATCCTCTTGGCAGTAAGACTCCTTTTATCAGAGAAATTTGCAGACTCGGAGTGGCTGAGCCTATCATGTCAAGTTCTTGATTCACTGCAATCTGCCATTAAAATAAGACATTTCTTCATTCTGGTACAAGTATGCTAGGCAACAAGTTAGAGTTTATCTGTTATAGTGTGTTAGACTAGCAATCTTATTTGTCTGATTATTAATATATTTTAAAGGTGAACCTAATCTTTGCTTTTATAAATAATAAAAATAGAGAATTTTACATACTCTCTAAAATTTCTAAAATTCACTGAGTTTTTTTCCTTTTTTTTTCTTTTTTTTTTGGATATAAGGCTGAAACCATTGGGTCCTGCTAAATTAGTATGTAATGAAAAGTTATCTTTTCAATTCCTAGAATTGAATTTTTGGTACATATGTATGTATATTTGTTTCTAATGCTACTGCAAATATATATATATATATATATATGTCTCTTCTAAATTATTAATCATAGTACTTTTATTATAATATATATTTTACATATATTTGCAATATACTTGAAGAAAAATGGCCATAAACATGATTAGGCCTCACAAGAATTCCAAAAATAAAAACACAAAAACTTAAGTTTGGAGACTGGATATTTTGGTGCTAATTTCTTACCTTGACTCAGAAAGAGTAGAATTTCTCAGAATTATAATAATGTCTCCAACACCCAGAGAAGCCTTTCTTGTATGGAGGTCATTTGTCTGCTGACTTGATGTTAGACAGCTGTGAAGTTTTCAGGTTATTTAAGATGAGTCCTCCTTTCTTATTACATTCTAAAATTTTAATATTTTAATTTTACATCCTGATTGCAGTTCCCCTTCCCCCTTTCCTCCCAGTCTCTTGCCCCAAACCCTGCCCACTTCTTTTCCACTACTCCTCTGTCTTGCTTCAGAAAAGGACCAACTTGGATGGATAACACTCAGAAGTAAGACTAGGCACCTCCTCTGCTATTAAGGCTAGACACTCTAACATAGAAGGAGGAAGGAAGAATCTAAATGCATGTGAAAGAGAATCTGTTAGGAGAAGATCAAGCTACACGACTGTAGGGAGGGCCTAGGTCAAGGCCCATGCAGTCTCTCTAGTTGGTGGTTCAGTCTCTTTCAGCATCAATAGGCTCAGTTTAATTGATTTTGTGGGTTTTCTTGTGGTGTATTTAACCTCTCTGAATCCTACAATACTTCCTTTTCCACAGGTTTCCCTCAGCTAAAACTAATGTCTGACTGTGGGTCTCTGCATCTGTTGTAATCAGTTGCTTTTCAGATGGCAATAGGGCTAGACACCAGTTTATGAGTATAGCAGAATATCGTTAGGAATCATTTCATTGACTGTTTTTTCCATTCGTGTTTAGGTCTATTGTGGGTCTCTGAGCTAGCTAGCCCCTGGATCCTGACCCTCTGGGTGATGTCATTGGTGGACTCCCTTTCATGGCATTGCCTTCAAGCGGGGCTCATCATTGGTTGTTCACTCCAATTGGTGGCATTGTTTGTGCTCCTCACTTATCCTTGCACATTTTGTAGGTAGGACAAATTGTAGGTTGAAGGTCTAGTGGGTGGGCTGGTCTCCCAATCCCTTCACTGGAAGTCTTTACTGGTTACAGGAGATGGCCAATTCAGTGAGTTTTAGCTAGGGTCACTCTCACAGATTCCTGGGAGTTTCTACCGCTCTAGGTTTCTAGCTCATTCCAGAGATGCCCCAGGGTTCCAATTTTCCCTCCAAGTAATTCTCCATTTTTGATGAAAGATCAAATCAGAGTTTAAAAAAGAAGATAGTGCTGTTTGGCTACCTGCTGATAGCTTGTGATGCTGATTTTCATTTGGTTGTTATTAAATATATTATCAGTGTTTGGAATTGTCTGTATGCAAAAGAAATCATTTAAAATCTGGTACAACAATTTGTTTATTGTTGTTGTTTCCCCCCACCCTTTGGTGGTTCATGTTTTTTGTTTGTTTTAGTATTTTTTTTAAATGCTCATTTAACAATGCATGGACTGAGATGTTGCTTCTCATGGGGAATTAAGGCCATTATGGAAGGAGGATAGAATTTTCTCTTTCAACTTTAACAAGTTTCAGGTTGCACAACACCATCCTCCTCACACTATCTACCTCCCCTTTTTGTGGTTAAGGACTGGCTTTACCTGGGAACTAAACTGCTGCTTCTGAGTCTGACACATCATTCAGAGCTATAAACCTTAGTTTATAAAACTTCTATAGAGACAGCCTGATGAGATTTGGAATGATTCAGTTGTCTGGTCTCTGTGAAAATTGTTCCCTGAGATGTTCATTATTTTCAACTACGTCTGATTGCTTCCTGGACAGACTGGCAACAAATAGGAGGAATGATGCTAATAGAAAGAGGTGGTTCCATCAGGAATGCTGTGGTACTCATGGAGGACCAGAATTGGTTCTGCCTTCTGAGGAGTTAGAAGTGTTATTGCTACCAAGAGAATTTGATTGTCTCTTTTTGTGGCCAAGTACCAACTCTGGGAGTAGCATGCTTTCTGGAAACAGACTTGTTACCAGAGAACACAGGCTATGTATAGGAGTATATAATGGCTCACTGAAGGGAAACTAAAGATCTTAAAGTATGATAAAGGTATTGGATACAGAGCATCAACTGATATGTGTGTATTTGGTAAGTTACGTTTTACTATAGTCTGGAATTACCATCCACTCCTGGGAGGAGGCATATCTTACATGTGCATTTAGATGCCCTGTCACTCTCAGGCAAGGGGCTGCTTGGTGGTGGGATTCTCTTATGAGATCAAGGATAGTATGCTACTTGTCTTTCTGATGAATGCCTAGTGCTATGGCAAGAAGTCCTTACTAGGTGTTCACTGTATGGATGATAATAAAAGTCTTTAGCCCTTGCTCTTATATTGGCACAGATAAATATTCAGAAGTAAGTAAACTAGTACAAACTCTGGCTTCCTGCTTCAGTGACCCATCACCCTTCTTCTTACCATTGTTTAATGTCAGAGTACCCAATTCTATGCACCATTATAAAAGCTTTTCATCTGATAAACTGAAGTTGACATGGACTTCACATAATATATTTTTTGAGGCAGTTTGATCTCATATTTTTTTGTGGGTTGATTTCAGGCTTAAATGTGCTGCAGGAATTTTAGACATGGGGCAATAGGTTCTGAAGATATGGGGTTCAGAGGGTTGAAGCTGGTTCATTCCATCTAATCATGTGTGTTTCTGAAATAACCCATAGCCAATAGAAAGTAGTTACTGTATAGCAGGACAATTCAGGGGGCATGACCCTGAGCACCAGGCTGTCCTCCCTGACCTACTTTTCATAGTACCTACACTTAACCCTCTTGGGGGGTGAGCTTCTCACTGTGGGACTATAGTTGACTCAGCCTTTCTGTCTGCTATCGGCTAATGAGATTTGTCTCTACCTTACACAGTTCTTTTGCTTCTGATCTTTGATTTAAAACAGGATGAAATAAACAGAAAGCTGCCTGCTTTGGAGCCTCAAACTGAACTTTTACTGGCTAAGCTGAGCCTGGAATTTTTTTTTTATTCAAAGTTTGTTCACATTCCATTAAACTTCCTGAGACTAGCAATGTTTGCATTATGTAAAATTTTCATGAAACCTCTGATCTTGGTTAGGGATTTTCCTTCCCAAGATACATTCAATTTCACCCTGGATTCTTGCTCTACTTGTTCTGTTTGATGTGATCTGTAGGAATCCCATGGGCTGTGGGTTTGCAGGAGTTGTTTCTCTGCCAAGAGTAAACTGCATGTTCACTAGCTCTGTTCTGGTAAGTAAGTGAAAATGTGGTTTTTGAGTGGAAATGAAAAACAGAGTAACATCCTCCCCACAGCTTTACCTTCCTATAATTCCACACAAATGCAGCTTATGCCCATATTAGTATTTCCACGTTAAGCAGAGGCATTTGTGTGCAGAGCCTCTGATGCTGACTCAGCCAGATGTGCATAGGAACAAGGAAGCTTTCACCTATAAAATGTGATGTAATAAGAGGCCACTGCGAGGAGTCTGCAGTGTTTCCAATGTGCTTTTGTTGGAGTTTAAAGCTTATTCTCTCATATGTAGCAGCACAGACAGACATACTGTTGATATAGAAAAGGCATCAACAAAAGAATTAAAAGGATTGTAAACCTCCACAGGAGCTTTCTGGGATGGTTTTGACTGATCTGGGAGTAGAGTTTGCATGTTGTTCTGCCAGCAAGGCTGCACACAGACTTTACCTTGAATCATACAAAATTCAGTATCTTTGGTAGGGAAAGTTTACTGAATATAGGATGGGAGAATGCTGTGATGGTGTTATTTACATGTTAAATTTGATTTTGGTGCAGGGGGCATGGCATCATAAAGTTTAATCTGCACACCTAATTTTATTCACAGCCTACTTTGCCAAATGGTTATTGAGAGGGAAACTGATTACCAAAATAAACAAAAATTACCAAAGCAGCTGGCTAGGAGTTCATCTGTGTGGCTGAGATCAATAAACTGCAGAATGTTGTGGTGGTCTGGTTATAAAAATTCCCCACAGGCTCCTGTGTTTGAACACTTGGCCCTCAGCTGGTGGTACTCATTTGGGGGATTGAGGGACTTATAGGGAACAGGGCCTAGTTAGAGTAACTGGGTCAGTTGGACACTGACTTGGTATACTTAATGGTTATAGACAAGCTCTATTTCTTTTTTGATTTCTTCCTGGTCTACTGAGTTGTTACATAGCAGACCCTTGCTTCCAGGTGTGGAGTTCTACCACCATGAGAGATGGTATTCTCTTAAACAGTGAGCTTAAATGTATCTCACCTCCTCAACACTGCATTTTGACAGATATTTATTCACAGTGCTGAGAAAGTAACTCATTGGCATATTAAACATGAAAGTCATACCATCAAGGAGGGTAAAAAATGCCTACTCTCTATGTAGCAGCTAAGAGGCTTCCTTGAGGAGTGTGAGTTGACATTCTTTGACTCTGGCTATTCATTTGCTCTTACAATAACTCTCCGATGAATTTCCTTTATACACATTTGTCTGCATGGTATATCCCTAAGGATGTGAGCTCCAGTTCAAATAAACACCAACTTTCAGAAAATACACTTTATACCCCACTCTAGAAATCTCTCGAGTAACTTAATCTGAGAACTCTTCACTCTGTGGCTTCCATTGTCTCCATAATATATGCTGACAATTCCTAAGAGGCAGTTGGAAAACCTAAAAAAGAGATTCAGGTCCATAAAATGTAAAAACCTGAAAGTTTCAATTATATTACAAATATCCATGTAATGCTTTCATTTGGTGCCATAGGCTTAGCACCCAAGTGTTAAGTGTCATGGCCTTGTGGGATCCCTGATCTAGTTTAGGACCCTTGAGTAGTGACACACAGTCATAGGTCTGTGAGGGCTGGTTCACAGATGTTACAAGTGAAATAGCCACAGAATAATGCTGGAGGACAGCCCTTGTGTCCGTTCTCTGTCTGGGTTTTTCCAGTGATGCTGAGCAATATTGAATCTAGACAGTATTTTAAGTTGGTTGAGTTTAGCCAGATTGAAAAAGAAGGAGCTACTATAAGGCTTCTTCATAGCAGCATCCTTGAGATTATAAGAAACTAACTGGGAGGGAAAAGGGAAAATTAAATGTTGCTGGTGAGGGCTGCATTCGCAATCTATGATGGTACAACTCAAAATTCAAAAGCATTATTTATTTAGGTACAAATGACAAGACAATAATTAAACCATAGCTATGAACACTTTCAAAGTTTCTTCTGTGGTGCCTAGGCATGCCTTGCTTTTCTCTTGGGACTTCATTAATCTTGCCAAGATATTTGTTTGAGATAACAAAACACATGTAAGATAATTTCAAACAAAGCATTTTTAAATATAAAAAACTGAAGTATAGGGAAGTGGGAGACTAGGCATAAATACTTTGCTTGTCTCCAGAGTTCCATAGTCTTCATGATTTTTTTTATATTATTCTCTTTTTTATAGCAGTGGGGTCTTCAAATCTTGTGTCACAGACTAGGCTGGTCTGAAAGTACCCTGCAGCTTAGCCTAGCCTCAATCTCACAGTCCTCATGTTGTCACACATTGGGACTGGCATCACTAATTTTCCATTTCCATCTTAGACTATTAATATGATTACCATGCCCCACAAACAAGCAAATGAATATAGTGCACCACTTGTGTGTTTATTATTGATCTATGATGTTATTGACACATCTCCTTTCTATAATTTTTAAGACTCAGGCTTTTTATTATTGAGACATGAACTGAACCCGAGATGATGAAGTAATGGAAGCAGAGCTCTGAGATCTAGAGGCTTGTGCCACAGGCAGAGAAAAGATTAAAAAGAAAGTAACATTTTCAGTAGAAGATTAATCTGGTAAGAGCACACTCAGATAAATGCCTATATCTGAATCATCACATATTGCATGGAGCAAAAACTATTTTGGGATGTGAACTTTAAAGTCGGTTATAAGAATTGAAAATATACTGTTCCAGGGATTTTATAATGGCTTCAACTTGCATAGGAACCCCAGAATTTGAACTTGTGAGATTAATGACAAAGAACAACCTTATGATCTGATGAGGCAGACTAAGCAAAAGAAGAATTGTAGGAGAGATCACCCCCTACCCAAACACAAAAACATTGGAGGCTGAGGCCCTCTTTCTGAGGGTCTAGAGTAAAGAAGGAGGAGACTCAAATTAATGAGATTTCAGAGGTATAAAGGAGACAGCAAAGATGGTTTCACTTGTTAATAGTCTGGTCAATAGCAGGCTAGGGAAGACAGAGCTGAACTGGCTTCTAGTGCTTACTGGTGTGGAATCTATTCCCTTCCTCAGTAAAGGCAGGGGGGGATATTTCTATATTACTGAGAGATGGCTTCCAAATTTAGGAGATAAAATGGATCTACAAGAAATAATTTCAATAGTCAAAATCACTTCCATGTTTATTAAACTTCCCTTCTTCCTTTGAAACAGAGAATTATAATGACTCCTATTTACACTAAGTATACATTAAGCTACTTTCCACTGTCTCAAAGAGAAGAAGTATAATCTAGAAAATCTTTCTCAATTCACTCCCAGAGGTTTCTAATCCCCAAATCATTAACCTTGGTATAGCTTAGTAAGACATGTTGATATAATGACACCTTGTTTTCAATGAGGGCTATTTGGAGCCCTTATTCCATGTGTTATGAGTGGAGAATAGAGGAGCATCATATGTTAATCATATAGTAGAATGTTGCTATGTCTCTAACTTGTACTAGTTGATAGCATTTTCTTTGACTATATTATTGCTTAAAACCATTCATGGTGAAATTCAGTAAATATCAAAATACACAAAAAGTGATATTAATCCTTCAAATTTGTTTCAAGACAAATTGGTCAGCAGGTTGAGAATTTATATTCATCTCATCCAGCCTCTTAGCATTTGAGGTTGTCTCTAGCTCTTCAAAACCAAATGCTGAAAGGAAAAATGTAGTGATAATTATATCCAAACTGTCTTTTCATTTGTTCAGAATAAAGACTTTCCATGTCCTCAATGTATTATTTTTAGAAAAGAGCTTGCGAATGTAGACTAAAATCTCCCATGTCCTAATTTAGAAACAGTATGAAGAAACTCTATAAAAATATACCCATTGTTTTCTTCAGAAAAAAATTACACACATCAGTTTATGAAAACATGTTTGATGTTTTAATTATAGTTAAATCTCAATGTACTATTTAAAATGCACACATGTGCATGCACTCAGAACCCAAACCCCAAATGATACAATGTGCAATTTTGAATCTGTTTGTTGAAAAAGATCCTGATCATTTCTAATGTAATTATTTCACAGCAAACTGAAGCATATGCACTATTGTTAGATCAGAAATGTTGAAATATGCCTTTAACTGTGGAGTGGAGACTATAACTAATTGTACTTAAATTAATGCTGCAATATACTTAATCAATTATGGACTTTTTTTTGTTTTTTTTTTCTTATGCAGAACATTTCTTTTTTTTTATTCGATATATTTTTTATTTACATTTCAAATGATTTCCCCTTTTCTAGCCCCCCACTCCCTGAAAGTCCCATAAGCCCCCTTTTCTCCCCCTGTCCTCCCACCCACCCCTTCCCACTTCCCCGTTCTGGTTTTGCCCTATACTTCTTCACTGAGTCTTTCTAGAACAAGGGGCCACTCCTCCTTTCTTCTTGTACCTCATTTGATGTATGGATTATGTTTGGGGTATTCCAGTTTTCTAGGTTAATATCCACTTATTAGTGAGTGCATACCATGAGTCACCTTTTGAGTATGGGTTACCTCACTTAGTATGATGTTTTCTAGCTCCATCCATTTGCCTAAGAATTTCATGAATTCACTGTTTCTAATGGCTGAATAGTACTCCATTGTGTAGATATACCACATTTTTTGCATCCACTCTTCTGTTGAGGGATACCTGGGTTCTTTCCAGCATCTGGCAATTATAAATAGGGCTGCTATTGACTTTTAAAAAGAACTAATATTTTGGACATTGTCACACAACTAACATTTTGGACTTTGTCATACACTATATTAAAGTCATAAAATTCTTGTTAAAAATTTACTAAGGGTATTTAAAATATCACTCTGAGGAAGGTTCAAGAATAAATTATGATCTTCTAGGAAATTTAAATCCACATAACAACTTCTGAAGAATGCTAAAATAAATGAAATACAAAATAAAATATATATATAATTAAAAATAATCTGTAAAATGGGCCCATTCTTTAATAAGTGAAGTAGTGAGCTGAGACTAATTGAGACAAGGCTGCCTGCCATGACTGAAACTTCCAGGAAACCAAATGAAACTGGTTTATAAAGTTGCATTCTGGAAATGGTCTAAATGTATCTTCTTCTATCCAGATTGGACTGGCTCAGGGAAGTGTCCCATTACTGAATACTTTGTGAAGCCTGCTTTATTTTTTATTTATTTATTTGGTTTTTTGCGAGGCAGGGTTTCTCTGTGTAACCCTGGCTGTCCTGGAACTCACTCTGTAGTCCAGGCTAGCCTCGAACTCAGAAATCTACCTGCCTCTGCCTCCCAAGTGCTGGGAATCCTGCTTTAGTGAACATATACAACTTAGGGTTCCCAGATGATGCAGGCTGACCTTTATCTAAATATCAAGTACTGAGTTCACAAAAATGGAAACAGTCATAATGTAAACAGTATCTGAGAACACTCCATATCTGCAGGAAGCCAGAGATGAGATGATCATAGCAGGTATAACTAAGTGGAAGGCACAATAAATTTCATTCATTTATCATCCAAATATTAGAGCTATACATTCAGACAACTGTTGCCAGATTTGTTCATGACAAGCAATGCCCACTAGAATAATACTTCAAAGGTTAGGTCATAAAGCCAGAGTCCTCCCCATGGGATCAGATTGGTGTTTTTATCTTTCCTGCATCCAAAGATAGCACATGGAAGGAGCTGTGTGAAACCCCAAAGCAAAAACTTTACCAGGTCTTGGTTGTGGTGGATCCCAACTTCTGGTCTCCAGAAATATGAAGAATAAATCTTTTCTATTTATAAGCCAAATACCAGAAATTTACTAGAGTACAGAAGGCCAGGGGATGGGTTCAGCAGTTAGAGGTGAGAATAGGAACAGTACTGTCAATGACAGTACAGGTAGCAGCAATCTCTCCTGAACTCAATTATGTTTTAGTGGCTGATAGGCAGTAATTTCACCCCTAATCTGGCAGGTGTCAGTCAACAGAGGTGGTTATGAAGAGCTTCTGTAGACCTTTGGAAGCCCCAGGACAGGACTTGGTACTCACAGGGGCTGATTGGCTGCTTGGAACTTCAGAGAAGTCACTGCTATGTCCCAAGAAGTAATGCCCGGCTGTGAGACTTTTACTTAGTAGTCTGCAGTCCTGAGTGACCAGTGGCCAGAATTAGATCACAAAGCTTAAAAGTTATTATTACTATGTAATAATAACTGAGAAACGAAGGCATATGACCTGCACTAGACCCCTGACCAACTTATTCCTGCTGATTGCTGGCTATGTTGGGGAGAAACACACTGTTGTGGGATTTCTAGGAAAAATTTCTTGGAAATATTGGCTTTTTATAAATGATAGTTCAAAACCTTGACAAAGAGAGTAAATCTGAAAAAATAATAATACAAAGAGAAGGGGAAAGACCAGCAAGAATTGTTACCTGGTCTCAGTACCTAATAGGTGGGGTTCATAAGACTTCAAGCCTTGATTCACTTCCGCTAAGGCAGAATTCACTTCATAGCGTAAAGCCAGCTTGGGCACCCCTTGATGTACTTGTTCCTTGGGATGTCCTGAGCATTCAGTACTAGAGACCAATGTGACATTGTTTCTTTTGAGTCCCTGCATCAAGAAGATGACTTTTTGTGGGAAAACATTCTAGAAATGGAATTGTGTGAAAGGGCAATCCTTAACATTCCCTTCACTAATATTTGCACAGAGAACATGGAAGAAACTGCTCTAGAGAAGTGTTTTTAGAATGAGCAACCAGAGAAAGAGAAAGAAGGCTGTCTTACACACTTGTACTCATACCCACCAAGACTTTCTCACTTCTCAGCAGGATCTCAAGACTAGCAGGTTCTGTTGAGCAGGGAGGAGGTGGAGACCAAGCCATTTGTGGAAGAGTACCAGGCCATTCCACTATGATTCATTCAACATGGCACAATGCATTTTTTCTAACATATTAAGCTTGCTGAAATTGGACAGGGTATCCTTTACACATTTCAATGCCCACATTGTTTCTGTCCACTCAATAGCTAGAGGCATGAATACCATAATTAGCAAGTGCCCAATTTGGAGATTTTTTTTAAAGCTTAAAAGAGAATATACATATTTTTCCCACCACACAAAGACTTAAGCTACTTACTGATTACACAGATAAGAAATGATCTCAAATGTGCAAATGGAATAATTTGCAATCTAGAGTCCTTTTCCATGCCCTGGGCTTTTATTTCAAGGTTTCTAATAGGTTCATAGACCTGTTCCTTTATGTTCTATAAAAACCACAGTGCCTCAGCTTGGGAAAATTGAGTGCTTGTTTCTTCTGATTCTTTATTAGGTGCTGTCTGAGAATGAATAATTGATTTGTAATTATATTTTAGAAAAGATCAACAATTATATACATTATTAAGTGTTTGATTATAATTAACATAGAAGTTATTTAAAAATCAATAATGAAATAAAACTTACTGCAAAAAAAAAAATAGTTTTGCTTTGAGCCTGGATGATGAATGAGAAAGCAAACTCACAGAATTTCCTGCCTTGCACAAAATGCTTCTTGAATGTGGTGAGTACTGGCCATAGAATTGCCAGTTTTGACATTTACAGAAATAGAATTCATGACTGCAGCATGTGTCCTTTACCTCAGACCCAAGCTTCCAACCTTTACTTACTGAAAACTTTCAACAATGTAATTGTGTACTCTGTAGACTTCAGTAAAGGTTTGTGTCCCTTGGCTTGGTCGGCACTTAGGTTCAGTCAAGTTTTGGTTGTAGGATGCTATGCCATGCGTCACAGATTGTTTAGCCACATCTTTGTAGAGTTCCTTGGTCTCTATCCACTACAAGGGAGCAGTGTCACTCCCTTCCCATTCGGGACAACCAAAATCATTACTAGATTGAAGATGTCTGAGAATAGAGCTCGTGATTCCCTTGATTCAGCATGACTACCTTATGAGGAGAAATACTACATTCAGACAATTTAAGTCACATATTGCTGACAGTGGAATGTATTATGATGGCTTCATCTCAGGTGATTTCATTGTTATACAATTGGCATAGGGTGGGTTTTACACAAACTCAGTTAGCACAGACTCCTGGACAGTTAGGCTGCACAGATAGCACATGCCCTAGGCTATAGACCTGCTGGCATATCACTGCATGGAATGTCCCTGGCAAACAGAACAGAATGAATAAGTGTTTGTATATTTAAGCCTATTGAAACATAGAAAATCTTCATTCAAAACTAGAAGTAAAAATAACAATAGTGCAGCTGTCTGGGTAGCTTTACCACTCAGTGAGGTAGGGAGGAGGTGACATTATTGTGACCTCTGTGACTTTGTGAACACTTTGTGTTTCCTTAGATCATACTGATTTTCTAAAAGACTATTTCTCCAAGGATATTAGTCCTGGTTCATTAAAACATTTTTACTATAGAAACTTAAGTTTTAGAACTGTTTGACACTATTTTTATAGTTGTTCATTTCTGAGAGAAAACCACAGATACTAACCTAGGACACACTCAGGACTTACACTTTCCTTCAATTGACTCTCCATCTCTTCCTCTTCCCTTTAACCTTCCCCTGACTCCCTTCTCCAGCTCCATCTTCCCTCCCCATCTATCTCCCCTCTCCAGCTCTGCCCCCTCTCTCCACCCTTCTCTCCCCGCTTGGGCCGTCTTCCATTTCCATCTTCTCTTCACATCTTGCTCCAAGGAACATGTTCAGCAGCAGTGCCATGTGTGACGCTTTTCCCTCCTCTGAGAACAATGACTTCTCTGCATCTTTGCGTGGCCTGGGTGGTTGCTTTCTTTGGTGTTGTTACTCTTTAGAAATGTTAGACTGTATCTCATCTTTTGACCTCCTGTCTTCTCCTTGCTCTTCCTTCTGTGCCTGCAGCCTTTCCCTTTCTTTATCCCCCCCTCTCTCTGTCTCTTTCATTCTTTTCTCTGTCCTCCCATCTACCCTGCCCCCTCATTATGTTCTTCCTTGTCGTGCTCCCCTGCCCTTATTTCTTCTCCAGGTCCCTCCTCCTCCTGCTACTCCTCTTCCTCCTCCTCCTCCTCCTCCTCCTCCTCCTCCTCCTCTTCCTCCTTCTCTTCCCCCTCCTCCTTCTCCTTGTCCTCCTCCCTTCCTCCTCCTCCTCTTCCTCCTCCCCACACATCCATACCTTATAGGAGGCTTACTGGCATCTGCCAGAGGTTTTGTTATTCCCCTCTCTCTGAATTTTTATTCTATTCCTCTTCCTTAGTTCCCTGTTTTCTTGCCTCTTAAGCTATGGCATCTGTTTCAGTGTTGTTAAAATTTTATAAGACCACCATTTCATGTGCAGGTCACCTTGACCAAAATAATGTAACAGTTTATGAGACTGTACTGCCCAGTTTTGTTTCTGAAGGTCAAATATACGAAAATATAAGGCTATGTTTTTCAGCCTTCCTAATGCTCTGACTCTAGAATATAGTTTTTCATGTTGTGGTGGCCCCCTGACATAAGATTATTTTGTTAGTAATTCATAACTGTAATTTTGCTACTGTTGTGAATCATAATATGATTATCTGATATACAGGATACACAGATTGAGTACTGCTGCTGTTCGGGAACAACACTGTCATCTCATTTGGTCAACACCACCATCCAGTTACCCTGTGAAGGCTAAATGACATAGATTCAATTTTGTCTGCTCAGGGTTCTCATCTGAAACACAAATCTGCCTTTTATACTATTCCTCAAGCTGTGACAGAAAGTGTATGGATGAAGCTATAGCTTGTTGTCACTCGCCTTGATAAGTCTCCTGCTGTCTATAGTTCCAAGTTGTCTTCTAAAGTACCAATCCTTTGAAAGTCTGTGCTCCCTAAATTTCCCAGACATTTTGGGTGTCATTTAGATATTTGCTTTAAGAAGCTTCCATGTTCTTATTTAATCTTGTTATTTATCTCCTAAGCACTTTTCTCCTCTTACCTGAGAGAGTGTTTGGTACAAATTATTGTGTCACTGTTGTGCCAAAAAAATTATCTAAAAGGGATTTTCTTAGCAAACCCATATAAAAATGCAGACAAGATTATCCCCCATTATAGACTTGGCGTCTTCTCTGCCTCCAGGGTTTTTGTGTTAATTCCCTTTGGTCTTAGAGTTTAAAACAGCATAGAGTGGTATTGGGAAATATATTAGAATTTAGTGTTCCATAAAAAATATTTGCATGTAAGTGATTTTTGTCAAGTTAATAGTATAAAGGTAGATTTAAATTAAACACTAACATCTCACTTTATACACTGACTCTAGGTAGCATCACAGGTAGACAAGGAACAATGCACTAGGTAATCCAGGGATTGTTCAGAAGAAAAGATGCATTCAGAGGAAAAAAAAAAAAGAGGGCCAATGAGTAAAGACAGACAATCAAAGAATGTCCATCCAGGGATTTCCTATTTAAAACATTAAATTCCAGCAGGATTTTCATCTAGGAAAATGACATCCCTTTGTGAGTTCAGGGACTGAGCTACAAGGAAGTTGATTAACATTTGTTCCTCAAGAGAACTGGGTAAATGCTTTTGACCTTTTTATTTTATTTTTAAAATTTGACATTATTCTCCAGATAAAAATTTCTAGAGCTCCTTCAAATGAAAAGGAAGAAGATGTGTTCTCCAGAATATTTATAACATGAGGAGTCTCAAGAAAATAGGAAACAAAAATGTTTACCAATAAGACATTGATGTTAAGAGAACAGATGTGTCTATGAAGGGGATCGCTAGAAAGGGCTAAATAAGTCTTAAGAGAAGCAATGGGAGGTCCTCCCCAATGTGTCAGAGCTCAAATGGAATCATGGAGGCTCAACAAGCCCCACAACCAGGGAAACACATCATATACACAAAATCCCCCTTTAAAACCCCATCACTCAATTGCACCTGTCATATCAATTCTCTTAACTATGTGATAGTCATTATCCTGCAAAAGCCTCCAGACGTAGAAAATGAGATTACACCTATTTTACAATGCCAAGAACATCATGAAATTGCATAAGCGCTTCTGTAATCTCTATAGCCCTGTAACAACAAAGCTATCCCCCATGCCTCATGAATCATGCAATAAAATATGTACTTTTCTATCTGATTTCAGTGGAATGTATGCTGTGCCTGTGTGTATGTGTATATGTGTAGACATGGGGAGTTAAAGGTGGAGACACTGAAGATGAGTTATATCAGAAAGTTGTAGATTCATAACATACTGGGATAATGTAAAAAGTTTTACTAAGTTCCTAAGAAAACTGGTTATATAGTCTGAAACAACCTCTCACAGCAGTAGCAAATGCAAGTTACATTCTAAATGAGAGGAATAGCAAGGAGAAGAGTTTTATGAGGTAAAATTAGTAATTATCATACATCAAACAACTCTGTTACTGAAACACAGTCAGAAAGAGGGAGTTACCCATAGCAGATGGAGTCTCTGCCCCAGAGGCACTATGGGTGCTAAAGTCTTCACTGTCTGATTGTACAATGAGTCTTTCAGGTCTACATAAGGATAAAGAAACAACATAGCCTTCTTTGCTGTCCGTATTACTCCATCTCCAGAGGACGGGTGCTATAGCTATATTAACAATCACTGAAGAGAGGCAGAGGATTACAGCTGAGACAAGTCAACAACAACCACTACTACTGGTTTCCATAGTGTCTTTTCTCCAATCATCATATACCTGGCTATGTTTTGAACATCTAGGCTTAGGGGACCAAATGTGTGTTTAATAGGAATATACTACTTCTCTGTCCAGGCTCTGCCAGTGAACAATGGGTTCAGTGAGATGGAGGTATAGAAAGGGAGGATCTTAGCAACAGATCATCCTTACAGTATCTCTTAAATGTTGTGGCTAAATTGTTAATATGAGATAAATATCAGGGGACTGAGCAAAATATGCATGGTATCAAGAACAAGAACTTTTAAAAATTAATTCATTTATTTACTTTACATCTCAATCACAGCCCCCATTTCCCTCACACAGCCTTTCCCTAACTCCCCTTCTCCTCTGAGAAGGGGAAGCCACCCTCTGGTATCACCCAACTTTGACACATCAAGTTACTGCAGAACCAGGCACCTCCTCTCTTGGTCAGACTAGACAGTGCAACCCAGTTAGGGGAACAGGGCATATAGGCAGGTAATAGAGTCAGAGACAGTTCGCATTCCAGTTGTTGGGAGACACGCATGAAGGCCAAGCTGCACATCTGCTATAAATATGTAATGCCCTAAGTCTAGCCCATGCATGTTCTTTGGTTGGTGGTTTAGACTCTGTGAGCCCCCCAACCCCATGACCCAGGTTAGTTGACTCTGTTAGTCTTCCTATAGAGGCTCTATCCCCTTCAAGTCCCTCAATCCTTCCCCCAACTTTTCCACACGATACTATGAGCTCCATCTAAGGGCAGTCATCTGTTGGCCATTCTCTTCATTTCTGCTTCGTGTTTGTCTCTACACATTTTGTAGGCAGTGCAAGGGTTTGTGGGTGGGTTGGTGTCCTTATCCACCTCTATTACTGAAACACAGTCAAGAACAGGGAGTTGGCCACAGCAGAGTTGCTCTCTGCCCCCAGAGGCACTATGGGTGCTACTGCCTTCGCTATCTGGTTGTGTAATGTATCTTACAGGTCTCCATAGGGATAAAGAGACAACATGGCCTTCTTTGCTTGTGGCCACCTCAGGCTCCAAATCCTGAACTTCTAGGAGTTTCAGCTACAGTCACCACCACAGACTTCTTGGGGCCTTCCGCACATCCCAGGTCTCTGACATGTCCTAGAGATGCTCCCAAGCCTGCCCGCGGCTGATTTTCATTCTTTCTCTCATGCTTTCCCTATACTTGATTCGCCCCTCCTATTCCCTTCCCCATTCTGTCTCCCATCCAGTTCTCCCTTCCATCCACCTCGGTTGTCTATTTTATTTCCCCTTCTGAGTAACATTCAAGCATCCTCCCTTGGGACCTTTTTGTTATTATTAGACTTCTTTGGGTCTGTAGCAAAGTTAACCAAATTTTGTCAGTGTGAGTGTGTGAGAGAATTAATTTCTTATACTATTTATCTGCCTTAACAGCAACATATCCATGTTATTAGATGATATGGCAGCTTAATATGAGAAAGCTATTATTATTACCAGCCCACCTAACTTGTCTCTGCTATTTTCAATATATTCATTTCATTTTTAAAAATTACATTTTCTTCCTGTCACTTTGCTTGGCCAGCAGGCACCCTGATTTCCAAGCTTTTCCTAGATCACTCTTTTCATGTTTTGTGTTGTTTCCCTCTGGATTTTCTGGTATTCTAAATATCAATGTTGGGGCATAATGCAGACACCATGTGCAGAGTTTAGAATATTATTTATTCTTAAAATTCCCTACTATTTATTGAGTGGGTGTGCAGGATATGTATCGTTACTCACAATCCCTGTAAGTTTTACATGATGTCTTTATGTATCCTCAGCAAGCCACTCCCCAGGGTCAGGAGCCAGCCTCCCCTTCTTTCTGAGATAAGGGAGCAGATGGAGAAGTGCCATATGTTAAGTGCTGTAATAGAAGGATTATGAGGCTTGGTGTGGAGTGGGGGACAGAGACAGCCACTTTACATGGAGTCATGGAGAACCACACAGGAAGTAACCTTTGCCCTGGATCTCCATTATGGCTCCCCAGAGAATGGTTTACAACACTGATCTGAGCTGATAAAGCTAAAAGTTATGGAAGAAGCAAGAAATGCCAGTCTGAGTCATATACAGATTGCTCATGCCTTTGAAGAAATCTTGACAACTTATGTCAAAAGTTCACTGTCATGACTTGATGGAATAAGATGTCAGAAAAAGATAGTCCAGTTCCATTTGTGGTTCCCAGGCTCTTAAAATGTGAAGGCAGTTTTAGAATCCCTTTGTTCCTGAATTTTCCATTGAACAGAAATTAGGAAGTATACTTAAGGAAAAAATTAATTAGCTGACTAAGAATATCTTATTATGATGTCTGAATCAGTTATATGGACTAGAATGGAGTTCATGGCAGATTTGTATTTTGACAACCAAAAACTTGAAAAATTAAGATTTATGAAAGGCATCTATGTTTTTAAAATTTAATACAAATTTGTGTATATGGGTGTTTGCCTGAATATATGTCTGTATACTATGTGTGTAATGGCCCCAGAGGCTGAAAGAAGGTAGTAGATCCCCTGGAACTGAACATATAAACAGTTGAGAGCTACTGTGTGAAAGCTAAAAGTTAAACTTTGGTCCTTTGCAAGAGCAACCAGTGTTTCTACCTTCTTATCATCTATGATTTTTAATAATGTCGATACTTCTTGCCATAACTTCAAAACCCCTCAGTTTCTTTGCCTATACTTTAGTGCCTATTAATCTAAGCCTTGACTAGTTGGTTTCACTCAAAGGACTTGTTAATGAAACTGATTTGTTGGGTTAGCATGATGGTTCAGTCAGCAAAGCATGTCGCACCAAATCTGACAATCTTGCTTCTATATCAAAGCCCAAATGGTAGAAGGAGAGGTTAAAGTCCTGAAAGTTGCCCAATGATCTCTATTTATGAATGTATACTCCCCAACACACACACTTTAAAAATTAACTCAAAACAAAATTGATAAGTTATTTGAGTTATACAGTATTAGTATTAGAAAACATTCACCCCTTTTATAGTTTACTTGACTTATAATGTACCAAAATACCTGTGATCAATGAGCTGATAATAAGTTAGAATAATAGACAGTTTGCCTTATTTTAACAATTTTGCCTTATTAGCATGGCAAGCTCCACCAATGCTGAACTCAAGCTTCTAGAAGACAGGAACAAATCTTATGCCAAGTTTCCACTCTTCTTACAATAAGGTGAACCAAGCTGGTATAAGGCTCATCAGGAAAATTGTCTCATAGAGCAGTGCTGACTCAGGGAACTCTTGGATGCAGTTTGTCTGAAAACATGGGTCACATAGGACCAATGAGATGTTTGACCATTGCCTGTTGGTTATAATGATCCAGTCAAATGAGAATCAAAGGCATTGTGGGAGAGAGCAGGTAGGACAGATAAGACTCATAATTCCTGACCACTCTCAGAGCAAAGTTACACATCACACCCAGGCTCTTGTGCTTTCTTTCTCATTCCTTCCCCATGGGGAGTCACCAGCTGTTGTACCACCAGGCCCATCCCTGAGGAAGAAGTGTTGACACATAAGTGACTCAGTACAGGTTGGGCCTCAGAGAATGGACTGAAAGATAACTGTGTCAGTACAACTCTGCATATTTTTTTTGTCATGGAAGCCTCATTAGAATGAGATAGATGGGAAAGTGTGTCTCACTCCTAGTAGGCCACAGCTTACAATTAACTTTTAGGGTTTGCAATTCAGTGCTGTTACACCCTTCATGTCTTCATGTCTTCTTCACTGAAATCTGGTGACTGACTCTTCACAGACATGGTTGTGGATTAATGTACTCACTGGTGGGATGCTGGAGGGGAGCCTGGTAAAGCAGGAATAGAAAGATGAGGGTAAGATGTAACTAAGACATAGGAAAGCTTATGAAACTTACCTGTGTAGCTTTTAAAGTCATTAACTATATAGTGTTGGTCCTTTTTTGTTTTCCTGCTCCTGCACTTCTGGAGTCACAGGGAGGAGTATAGGGCCTACCAATGGGTCCTCTGCATCTGTCCTGTCTTTTCTCCATGTATGCACTCTGTATAAACTCATAATCCTGCATCAATTCTCAAGAGAGTATCACTGCAGCCCCAGGCACAGGCAGGCCCTTCACCTTTCTGCCCCCTCTCCTTCATAATAATTGGCATGTTTTTCCCTTTAACATAGGTGGAGAAGCAAGGATATGAAAGGATTAGCTGCACTGACAGGTTCAGGGAGGTCACTTGTGTTAAGAGGCAGTAAAATCCACAGACAACAGACAGGCAAACTGAAGTCCAGGACCAGATGGCTCAGATAGGTTTCAAGCTGGCCGTTTGTTAGGTGTGTAACCTTGAGCCACAGCTAATTCTCATGTGTCTCAGTGCTACCATATGTAAAGACGCATTATAATGGAAACATCATTGGCTCCTCATGAGAATTAAAGGAAATAATAGAGATAAGTGGCTAGAATTGAGCTTAACTAAAGTCAGGTGTTAGTATAAGCAAAACCAAACAAAACCAAATCCCTTCTCCAAATCAAACCAAGAAAACAAACAAAAAACCCACAACAAACAAGCAACCCCTTTTTCTGTATGGTATGGTTGAGCTCCTGCTACTTAAGAGACAGTGTATGAAGATGCTACCTTGGCATTTTCATAAGAACATGAATGGTCTCTTGGGATGTGACAGAGCCAGATATCTGGATCATTCTCAAATAATTCTCTCAATTCTGCAAAATCATGTCATACAAGAGTGAATGCCTTGGTGGACTTTAGAGTTCAAAGCAAAATGAACAAAACCTCATACATAAACTTTGAATTTTCATAAACCATATTTATTAATCAGTTCTATGTGTATAGCTGAAAGCACAGAAGTCAGCATACCATAAATTGATGGTTAGGAAAGAATTAGGTGCCAATGGAGTGGAAAGACTACAATGTGTGAATCCTAGAATGACTGTCTTTAGACTCCTGTCCCTTTCTTGTTTTCTCTATTAATCTGTCTGAGGTTTGAGGGTGGTGAACTGGGTTTACCCACACACTTGTTCTCATAGAAGGAATCTACTAAAGTGTTCATAAGACAGTTGAGATTAGCATTAGTCTAATTAGTCTGACTAGCCATGGGACTTACTAAAATTCTAGAAAAGATTCTAGGGTCAGAGAAAACATCCTTGGTGAGTAACTAAGATGGCATGTCATCATGCATTGATTGTTCACTCAGTTAGCATCTCCTGATGCTCAGTGCCTCTTGACGATTTAGCATGCACTAACTTTTACACATACAACATAACCTGGGTCTTTAGAATGTTGATGGCTTGTGTTTAGTACCTCAAAGAACATTGACTACATCTTTATCTTCTCTCTTTGAGCTTCATATACCTCTCATGTTTGGCAGCATCAATTCCACTTGTTTTCCTTTTCTTTTAATGGAAAATAAATATGGAAACTGTAAAGAAGAAGTTTGCCTATTGACAACACCTTTGAGGAAATCCTCTAGCATTCATTATTCCCCCCAAATTTGACAAGAGTCTTCTGGGTAAGGAGGTCTTGACAGAGACTTATCCAATGTTCTGTGCATGAACTAATAAATATCTGAAATTTCCAATCATGGATTAATGATTCCTAAATGTTTATTTTTATTAATTGTTGGTGATTTTCTTCTACAGTTTTCAATCAAGTTCTTTAGCTTTTACAGAGTACTGAAGTATGTCAACCATGCTTTCCTCTCTGGGCCTTACAGATGGAGAATTGGAGACCTGAAATGTAGTTCTTTATAGGCTTCATAGAGAAAGTCTTAAATAAATCACTTTTACAACTTAAATTCTCTGATTCCAAGTTTGCTTTGGAACACAAGTTTTTCTCCTGGGACAAGCCCAGCTACACAGCAGGAGCCATTCAATGTCAGCTCACACTGGACCAGGCATCTCATGAGTTCTTCTATGGAAGCCATAATTCCCTTTGATAAGGTGAGTGCAATTATGAGTCCATTTTTTTTAAATTTCTGAAATACAACGTTTTACAGTATTTTTACAGGGTCTAAAGCATAGTTACCTCCTTTTGTGCATGGTTAGTTGTCTAGAAATTTTTCTGGCAAATGTACAAGTTTAAAACATATCTACGTGTATGTGGGCAATGTGTATGCTCATGGGAAAACCGGTTTATGAACTGCAATGTCTTTAAAAGTACATTGTCATTTCTTTCAGAAGACCCTGACTCTGAAGTGTATTGCCAAATGGGTGTCAGCCATATAGAAATCTGTCAGAATTCTCTGCTGTTTACATATTTAGGACAACAGAAGCTCTTGGCTGTTCCACAGAGCTATATCAACAAGATAATCCAAAAGGAAATCCTTTACAGCAAAATGAAATTAGATCTCAACATTCCAGGGTACAATTAAGTAAAAAAAAAAAAAAAAAAAAAAAGAAAAGAAAAGAAAAGAAAAGAAAACCATGTAGGCTGGGTGGTGGTGGCACAGGCCTGTAATCCCAGCACTCTGGGAGGCAGAGGCAGGTAAATTTCTGCGTTCGAGGCCAGCCTGTTCTACGGAGTGAGTTCCAGGACAGCCAGGGCTATACAGAGAAACCCTGTCTTGAAAAAACCAAATCCAAAAAAAGGACATGTAAATGATCTCCCCTAAAATTATTATTTTTTTCCTGGAGAAGGAGTCTGGGATCCCAGTGACTCAGAAGTGTGATGTAGGAAAATAAAATAAATAAAAGGTCAGATAAAAAGCCAGATATTTTCTGTGCTTCCAGAGCATTTAAAATACGACCATAGAGCTGTGGAGTTGACTAGCCTACAAATGACCATCTTGGGTGGGCAATGTTTGCTACTATTCTGTCCCATGGTGCCTCTGGATGCATTTCTTGCCTTTAGTTGCCAGCTGTGGTCATTGATTCCATTTGCTGTGAGAAAGCTTACTCGGAAATGAGTTTTGATTTCTCTAATTTTAGATACATTAAAGAGTCCCAGGAAGAAACTTGGAATGTGTTATGACATTCTTTTATAGTATTGGCCATAGTGTCACACAGCTGTATAAATTCAGTTTTGCATGTGTCTTAGTGTGTGCACATGCAGAATACTGAGAAGAAAACAGTACAAGGAACCCAGAGAAAGCAATTCTGAGTTATTATTTGCTGATTGGCACAGAAAGCCTAAAACCTCAGTATTTCAGTGAAAAATCTTAAGTTGTATTGGGACACAAAGAAAGTAATTTCCTGTATGTAATTCACTGTCACTTAAATTCTTTAATCCTGCTAAATTACTAAAAAGATGAAAAATAGGAACTGTATTTAAAACACTCTGTGTAATTTGGAATTATATTAAACAAATCAATTTCTAGACCTTTCTAAGTTTTTGAAGTAGTGAAAAAAATTTCTATTTGACAACATAAAAATGCACTTTACCCTGTCTAGGGACTAATGGCTGAGAGAATGTCACTTCATCCATGAGTCCAGGAAGGGAATAATAAATGTAATTCCCTTTGAAATACATATGTCATCATACACATTCAAGCCACATTATCTCCATGCATCTAGAAATGTATACTTATAGACTCAAACTGACAATATGTGACTGTGCCCCAGTGTTTCCAAGAACACAGATTCCAGTTTTAGTCTACCTCTGCTTGACAGTCCCAGCTTAGACATACCACCTAGGACCCTGACATGTACCCACAACAGAGTTTTATGTTTTTCAGATCGATTATTTACTCATTTGTTTCGTTATTATTGAACACACCAAGAATTCTTCTAGTATTTCAATTACCATCTTATTTTGTGAACTCTATAGGGAACTTGAACAAACATTTTAAAGCTCAAATTTTAAGTTCCTTATAATAGTAATTATGTTTAATATATTAGGCACTGGGAACTCTGTTAACCATTTTCAAACATTCTTTTCATTAAAGGTTTTTCAAATCCTTCTATGTTAGGCATTATTAACTTTATTCATATTGATAACTAAACTAAGATATGAGAAATTCATTAAATAACTTGCAGGAGTGCCCAGAGTTAGATAGTAACTGAGCAGGTATTATATATCTTTTTTCATTTTAACTTTTGTTAACATAAATATTTTTATTTTTTTGAACAATTTAACTTAAGATTAACTTGTTATAAATGTCATAGCAGAATGCAGTTATGGAATATAGATTCTTTCAATACACAATAATTAATTAATATTTCAGCAGAGTATTGTAACAAGTAACTATAATCAAAACTCTTGAGAGTCTGTGTCAAAAGACTTATGGGTTCAAGTAATTATTGGGGTAAAGTAAGTTTTAGGTCAGCATGGGTTAAGCCAATGAAGCAATCAAAACAACCAAGAATTTAGAAACATGCATTCATTTACTTGGAAATGGTTTCATCTTATTACTACATATGTTTCTTTTCATTTTAATGGTAACTTCTATATACTCTCTATTCTTTCAAAAATAAATGTTTGTTTCCTTTTGGACACAGGGTAATATAACATGGCCACCTGTTTACGACAAAGAGAACATGATCAAGGCATAATGGCAAATTAGCCATTTGTCCCTCAAATGGTTAGGAAGATCCTTTGAAGTTTTATTTCTAATTTTATAAAGAGTTCTGGCATAGTTTGGATAAATAAAAACTCAGGTATATCATATCATGTTTTAAGAATGTTGAGTTCTAGCAAAACATGCATGCTTGTGCGTCTCCCAGCCTGGGGAACAGGAGTATAATTTGTTGGTGAATCAGATATCTATATAAGAGTTGTCATGGCAGATAAGACTTAGAGGAAATTCCCTCCCACCATTAGGGTTTTGCTTGGCTTTTGCTCACTGCTTTCAGAGCAGTCAAAAGAACTGAGGGTGAAGTCTTTTTACATAGGCTGAAGGCGTGAATTGATTTGTTATCAATGAGTGGAAGGTTACTATAAAATGAGACAGGGACATGCTTATGGTTTTTATGGCAACTATATTAATCAGATTTTTTTTATTATGTAACACTGTGCAACCAAATTAAAAGGCAGAGATAAGCAGGGGGCAGTCTGTGTAGAATTGTAGGTTTACAATTTGCTTGTCATTGCATTCAGTCCTGTCTTGAAGCCAGTGTAAATTACTCAGTTGATTTTAATGCTTCTATTTAATTAAAGCAGAATCATTAAGTTCTTTGAGGTTTTTCACATCCCCATCTGATTTTCTCAGTGGTACTTGGGCTATGTAGTATGATATTGCCAATCATTTCCCCCAAGATATGTATGCATAATGGTATCTTATAAATTCTTATTTATTTTTTTCTGAAGTACTCAAATACCTTGTGTTTTCCACCAGGCTTTACCTGCATCTCAGTGCATTAAACTGGCAAGGTTAATGAGCTATTCTGAAACTGGAAGCTATGAACAGGAAGGAGAAGCAGCAACATTAACAAGGATTTATTAAAACCTGGCTTTCAAATGAGTGCTCTGAACTCTTCTTTATCCAAACAAAAGCATCACCACTTAAATTGAATGTCCCTTGTTGAGCATGTAACTCTCAGAACTCAGGGTTCTGCATACCCAGTGAATACTTTATCCATAAGATACACAACAATTCTTTCTTTTATCATTTTCATAAGCTTATTTATTCTATATGTTAGAAAGAATATGAGGGTTTTGAACATCAGTCTTATGCCATAGATTTAGAAATCATAAATATCAAAGGTAGTTATTAAATTAAAGGAGAATTGAAGGATGATTTAATATTTTATAAAGTATCAGACATTTTAATTGTTATCTCTTATTTACATGTTAACCTCCTAACCTACTGTTCAGTATCCTTTAGGAAGCCCCAAAAGACCAATTTATCTGTTTTATCTTCACTTTCCAGAACGTTGTGCTCACCTTATGCTCCTGCGGCAAGTATAACCTTGTCCATTTCTCCCTGTCTCCATTTCTATGCTCCTCTCCATAGGGCTAAGCTGAGACTTCTAATGTTCTTTTACTTTGATTTTTGCTGTTGAAGATAGTTACATAGAAGTTTTTTTTATTTGATATATTTTTATTTACATTTCAAATGATTTCCCCTTTTCTAGACCCCCCACTCCCCGAAAGTCCCATCAGCCCCCTTCCCTCCCCCTGTTTTCCCACCCAACCCTTCCCACTTCCCTGTTCTGGTTTTGCCCTATACTGCTTCACTGAGTCTTTCCAGAACAAGGGGCCACTCTTCCATTCTTTTTGTACCTCATTTGATGTGTGGATTATGTTTTTGGTATTCCAGTTTTCTAGGTTAATATCCACTTATTAGTGAGTGCATACCATGATTCATCTTTTGAGTCTGGGTTACAATTCAGGAGACAGCAGATGTTGGCGAGGATGTGGAGAAAGAGGAACACTCCTCCACTGCTCGTGAGGTTGCAAATTGGTACAACCACTCTGGAAATCAGTCTGGCGGTTCCTCCGAAAACTGGGCACCTCACTTCCAGAAGATCCTGCTATACCACTCCTGGGCATATAACCAGAAGATTCCCCAGCATGTAATAAGGATACATGTTCCATTATGTTCATAGCAGCCCTATTTATAATTGCCAGAAGCTGGAAAGAACCCAGGTATCCCTCAACAGAAGAGTGGATGCAAAAAATGTGGTATATCTACACAATGGCATACTATTCAGCCATTAGAAACAATGAATTCATGAAATTCTTAGGCAAATGGATGGAGCTGGAGAACATCATACATAGAAGTTTTGACTTTTCCTAGATTTTGTACTCTTATTTACCAACACACCAAATAAATATATGATCTTGTTTGAAGGATGGAGTTCACTAATATTTCAAAGACATTCTTTATTGCCCTCATCACCATGCATTGTAGGACTGTGTGTTCTTTCAACTTGCATCCTGATAGAAATGTGGCTTACACTGTGCAAATGTCCATTTTCCTGATACTGTGACTATTGCCAGAACTTCTATTGAGGACCATGGTTTATCACTCTTTATCTTCCCTGCCTTATTTCTTGCATCCAGACACTTTGCCTACTGATATCATGCACCTAATAGAACACTTATGGATTCAGCATCCTAAAACAGGCAATGCCTTGGCTAGCTGTTGAAAATGAGCATATTTATGTGTATGTTAGGGAGTGGAAAAGTTGTTAACTACATCAGCATTTCAGTGGAGGAATGATGCAAGCTTATTCATAATGATATTTTTGTCTTGTTCTCTATAAAGATTTGGATGAGATTTTCATGGGGACATTGAAGAAGAGCAGGGAAGGGAAGCTAGAGTCACACGAAGATTGAGTATGGTGGTGCTATATTATATTTAGTTCATATGCCTGTTCATTCATATGCTAAAGTTGAAATTCCTGATATGCTAGAGATCTTTGTTGTTAGGACATAAATCTGTCATGGGCTAGAGGCATGTGGAAAGATTGGTATCTTAGTAAGAAGGCATCACTCTGTTTTCCACTGTAGGAGGGTACAGAAAGAAGACAACCATGTACCCACCTTAGTTACTATAGTCTCACTCTAGCATCTCCCCTCTCCTTTGTGGTGTCTAACATTCCACTTGAAAATGAGAAGTACTAGAATCTTGAGGTTCCAACTGCTACTGGCAGTCTTCTCTCTTGACCGTTTTGCTCTTTCTGTGACCTGGGTAACATCATTGGCTGTAGGTGGTCCATAGACATCTCAACTTATATATGGATTCTGAGGATCTGAATTCTGAGTTTCCCACTTTTCTTTCTAGTGTTTTAATCACTGAGACATCATTGGGACGTTTATATGTTCACATAGATGTTTCTATCACATAGATGTTTGTATCACATAGATGCCTTTTTCCCATTCCCTATTCTGAAACAAGGGAAAGAAGGCCCTGGAATCAAAAGATATATCTGCAGAAGACAAACTGTCTTTTCCATGTGGCAAACAAGAATGGCAATGTCTCTTCTCAGTCAGTCAGGTATCTCCAAGTAAGCTGATGATATAACTTGAGTCACAGAAAGAGTAACACAGTCAAGAGAGAGAACTGTCAGTAGTGGTTGGAACTTCAAGATTCTAGTACTTCTCATTTTTGAATGGAATGTTAGACACCACGAAGGAGAGGGGAGATACTAGAGTGAGTACAAACCCTCAGAATATAGTAATGAGCTTCAGCTGGCTCACCTATGGTGGAGACTAAGGGTGGGTGAAGTGAATCACAAGAAACTGGTATCCTGTTTCTATAAAATGCACCTGTCAAAGGTTCTAGAGGATTTTCTGCAGAAAGCACACCTGAGCTCTAAGCCAGAGCCCACACTGTGACACACACCACACAGACATCTCTGGCAGTGAATGTCAGAGAAGCAGAAATGGTAGATGAAAGTCAGAGCATAAAAATATAAATTTGTTTGGCTTCCTTTCCCTCTACCCAACTCCATGGCTATAAATACTGAGCAGTTGGAGGTGGGAAAGAGTTCAACTACTCCAACCCCACCTTCTCTCCCACCAATCTTATTCTTTCTTGTCTGGAGTAGAAGGAAGGAGGTACTTTAAAGCAAATACAGGCTAAATACATAAAACAAATAGCAAAAAGGGCAAAGCACTAAAACTAAAATAAAATCATTCAGACCATGAAAGTGGCTACAAGTATATATATTTACCCAATGTCATTTAAAAAATTGTTCTGAAGTTGTAAGGCTTAAAAGACAGAAGAAGCAAATTATTAGGAACAGAAAACTATTTCTATATGCCCATGAATTTAGGTCTCTAGATTTTTTGATTGTATAAAATTATCAACAACTAGACATTAACTTACCCTCATACAAGGCATAGCAAAAGACCACATATATACACAGAATCACACTTCTCACACATACTTTTACTTTACTATGACATATACAGCACTGTCTATTTCAGCACATACACACTGGACTGAATATTAGTAAAATCTACATAATCTATCAAGTAGTCAGCTTGCCCCAGGGCTCATCTCTGCTTCTTAAATAACAGGGCTGTAAGTGGTCCATGGACATCTCAGCGTATATGTGGGTTCTGAGGATTTGAATTCTGGGTTTCACACTTTTCTTGCAAGTGTTTTAACCAGTGAGACATCTCTCCAGGCTTGACTTGAGATTCTGAAGGGATGAAATAGAATGAATTATAATTGCTTAAAGATTGTCTTGTGAAAGGAAGTCAGCAAGTTGACCTCAAAGCCAAAGTCATAGAATAAGGAAATAAGGAAAGAAAGCAGCTGAATGATATGTCCTCCTCCCTTGAATGCTAGAGGCTATGTCTTCTTGGTAAAGACACCACAGACAGAAGAGTCCTCCAGTGCTTCCTGAGCTAAGCTTGTGCACATTTAGAAGGATTTAATATTTATAGGGTTTTCCATGAGCGCTTATATATTACGTACAAATTATTAGTTTATTGGTTGTCTCATATTGCTGCAGGGAGAGAGTCCAGTCAATATGTACTATAAAATAGACTGCTAAATAGATAACTAGTAAGCACCATTAAAGGTTTAAAAAAGGTGATTTTTATAAAAATGTAAAATCAGAATTATTTCTTGTAGAAGAGACAAAATCTTATGCAGAAAAAAGAAAAATATTTTATTCCAATATCTATTTAAGGGTTTTCATTTGTAAATTATTCCTCCTTGTAACTGCATAACTTTTTATAAACCAAGAAACTGTAAACAGTATAAGAAGCACCTTGATATTTATTAGTCTAATTAGTTGTACTTCTAAAGCCTACTTAACATTCAGTATTTCAAATTCTGTGATTTTCTTAGGAAGGTACCTCATTACTCATCATGAAATTAAACCAAGCTCACCCAGCCATGCGGATTTTCACTTGTGATGCCTTGATATGAGCAATTAGTATTAGGCATTGGATGAATTTGCAGAAAGGGTTATTTGAGAAAGAGTCTCCATCCCATAAGTTAAGAAACATCAAAAGTTTTATGAAGAACATTGTATTGGCCAGTTTTGTTTGTCAACTTGAAATAAGCTGGAGTTATCACAGATCAAGATGCTTCCTTTGGGGAATTGTCTGTAAGGCATTTTTTCAATTAGTGATCAAGGTGGGAGAGCCCAGTCCATTGTGCATGGTACCATTCCTGGGCTGATAGTCTTGGGCTCTGTAAGGAAGCAAGCTGGGCAAGCCAAGGGAAGTACTCCAGTAAGCAACACCCCACATGGCTTCTGCATCTGCTACTGCCTCCAGGTTCCAGTTCTGACTTCCTTTGGTGATGAACAGCAACATGGAAATATAAGCTGAATAGACCCTTTCCTCCACAACTTGCTTCTTTGTCATGATGTTTTGCGCAGGAATACAAACCCTAAGACAAGCATCTATACTTCTTGGTTTGTATTTCATCATAATGAAGTGCTAGGACTCATTAACAAAACCTTTCTTTCCCTCTTGGTAGAACCAAGATGCACGCCTGCCTTTTGACAGACGTGTGTTGCCTTTGGGCTCAAATGGAAGGTCACTTTGACCCACTGCACATTTTCACTTAAGAGCTGCTTTTTAACAATAAGCCACTGGTGTACTTGTTTCTGGACCAACTTGAGTTTTTGGCACAATATGAAAAGCAATTGGGAAGTGTAAGTAAAAGCCTTCCGTTTCAGAAGAATTAATGGCCCCATTTGCCATGGAAACCAGAGGACTTTATGAAAATGCACTCAACTGTTTTCTTTCGTAAGCCTAAAATTATTCTAAAAATAAGTTGTGTTTCTGGCATCTGTTAGCCCATGCACAGAGACCAAATCTCATATGGTTCTCCCTCTTACAGAGAAGTGCCAGGTCATTTGAATTCTTCCTTTTTATTATGCAGAAGGTGTACACACAGTATGTTATCAATAAGAGTTTTAGTTAATTAAATTAAATTAAATATAATTTCATATGCAGCAGTTAATAATTTGAATATGGCCTATGAACACAGAGCCCGGCTAAAGAGACTAAATATGGGAAGATTTTCAAAATTAGGATGATTTCTGCTTAAAAATTTTTCTCCTATTCTATAGATAACTTGTATTTGTCAGGGATAACAAAGAATGTTAAATTGTGGTGAGGTTTTTAGCAGAAAATTGAGCATGAATAAAACCAAGAACTATAGTGTTGACCTTAATTTCTGAGCTATAGGCCCACACTCAAATGCTTTTTTTTTTTTTAATCATTGATGGATAAGAGTCAAGTGGAATAAGGTAGATACCTGTCCAGTTTTATGTACTTAGGCTACTGTGAAGCAGTCTATTACTTATTAATATTTAAGGGCTTTCATGCCAGGAGGGAAAACACCACTTGTTATTGCTAAGTCCAAGCTGATAGTGTGAAGGTATAAAAGGATGGAGACAATCCAAATCCCCTAAATAGAATGTGGCCAGAGGCTAGATGAAGCCTAGCCTTTGAGATCTATGTTCCCATGCTCATGTCTTCATTGGTTAAAAAATAATATAATAAACACACCAAAGAGATGAAACTATTGGCTGTAACATACATTCATAATGCTTATTTCCATTCAATAAATATTCATATCATGTCTCCATGCACTACATATTAGCTTCTGGGGATTAAGATCACTTCTGTCTTAATTAGAGTTTCCATTGCTGTCAATAGATACGATGACCAAGGTAACTCTAAGGACTACACTTATTTGAGACTAGCTTGCAGGTTCAGAGATTCAGTCCGTTATCATCAAGATGGGAGCACAGTAGTGTCCAGGCATACATGTAGTTGGAGGAGCAAAGAGTTGTACCTCTTGTTCTAAAGGCAGCTAGGAGAAGACTGGCTTCCACATGGATAGAAGGAGGGTCTTAAAGCCTATTCCCACAGTGACATACTTTATCCAACAAGACAACAGCTTCAAATAATGCTATTCTCTGGGCTAACTATATTCAAACTACCACAGATTCCCATCTTGAAATCATTTTTGGCTCTGTAGGGCCACATGTGGCCAAGAGTTTTTTAAAATTTATGTAAAAAGAAGGGACATTTGCTTCCCTAAGTGCCAATTTTAGAAGTGAACAAGAGGGATTTTAGGACATAGTTGTAGAAACATGTTCCATAAGTCCCATTGCCTATAACTCAGAGAGCTATAACATACAATTCATTGTCAATGCCAGGACATTTGTGAAGGTGAATTGGACCCCCTTGAAAACTATTGTAGGCTACAGGTGTGATCTGAGTAGATCAGCACACTTAGTCTCTCTATATAGAATTCTTTTGGAAACAAAGCTGTTCCTCTTTCTGATACTTGGGCCTCCTGGTATTGGTAGAGTCCCAAGGTTTCTTATGTTAGAATTTCACTAACTAACACTATATATCATTACCATAGCATTCAGTTAGGAGGCTGGTTGGGGAGCTCCTAACTAATGATTTCAGCTTGGATGCTGATGACAGAAGGGTAGCCTGTTAGGCAAATCTATTTTTCAGGTACATGATTACCTGGGTCAATCTAGCTATGAAGAATGAGGTATTATTTCATCAGAATGAAAAGAACTTTAACCTGTAATATGAAATGAAATGAATACAGTGCAGATGCAATGTTTGTCAAAGAATGAACTATTAATTTTAGCACCATGCTATAGTACAAAAATTTGGTAGAGAACGAGTAGACAGAATTCATACTTTTACTGAGTGATGTAAAAAGAACATGCCTCCCTGTTGTTGGAAATATGAGTCAGAAGGGGTGGTATGACCTAGCAGGAACAGCCAGGCCTCAGTTGAATCAGTACAAGTCAGCAGGATGAACTAGGGTCAACAGGGACTCCAGGAGAAGTTCTCTGCTATGTCTAATCAAAGCAGAGATCAGCGTAGACTTGAGACCAACAAGTATTGCACCACTAGCTCTAAGAAAGCTCCCTCTCAAGTCACTTGAATCCTCTTTATACTTCCTCTGAACCTTACGTGTCCTCCATGAGTTTTGCCTTACCATGTGTCTTGCCTCAGCACTTGAGTCTGACTTAGCAAAACTCCATGTGAGTCTGCATTAGCTGACATCACTCTGCTAACTGGGCCATGTCTAAGCAAGCGACAAGAAATCACAGCATACTACTACAAGTTTTTTTGGTGCATTTCTCTCTATGTATCTCTACTACCCAATGTAAGGTGGGCCAATACATGTATGTTATTAGCAAAGAATCCTTCATCCCACATCATGCCACGTGCTTACTTTAGCAGAACATCCTTTCACCTGTTTCTGCTTCAGAGAGACATTCCTTCCTGTGTTTTTCTCAGGAAAATCCATTCAACACAACAGACGTTCCAAAGAATATTTATGTTTTCACTTCAACTTCCAATATTAGAATTTTTATTATCAGAATTGTAGTAGAACAGATTATCTTTTTCATATCTGCCCCCTAGATGTCAATTATAGCATGTTTGTCATATAGTATATGCCCCATGAATTGATAGCATAAAGGATGGTGTTGGTAGATTATTAACAGTTTGCTTCATCTTTCACTAATGTCTCTTCTTCTTTCCCAAGCTTTTCTGCCCAGCCCCACCTTGCCCATGCCCATTCAGGATCCTCCTTTACAACCACCCTTTAAAAACTGAAAATCAGCACATGGAACCAAGAAAGGCTATAATTTGGGAAAAGGAGTTTTTATAAATCAGGAAGAACATCGTTTTATTTTTCCTGAACATTGCAACACATTATTTACACAAAAGCTATCAACCACATCTATATAGTACTCAGCAAGTGAACAGACAGGCTGGAACAAGGCTTTCCTGAAATATATTGTTGTCCACACCCATATTTATGTGTGTTTCTCCTGGAGGCAGAATGTTGCTCTTGATACTGAGTAAATGTTTGTGTTGTGTTTATACTTATCCAAGACAAGAGACAGAGTCTTTATGTTTTCTAGCCCATCTTGGCTCCTTATGAAACTCAGAGTCATAGTTTTATCTCTCTTTACTTCTACTTAATTCCCTTGCAATTAGCCAAGAGGTTGAGGAAAATGCAGGTGACAAGGGTTTGAATTACTTTAATGCCTAGTCATGGTATTTAAATCCACAGGATAATTACCCTCTGGTTACAGCATCTCACAGGATGCCCAGCCATACCTGAGCTAAAAGCAATGACCTTGTGTATTGTAATAGTCACTTAAAGAAATAAGATCTACTGTCCATTTGTCAAACAGGCTTAAAACTCTTATTTTATTTCTGTCTATTAAAAACAGAAAGGAGTTGTTTGTGTATGAGGGAATGAACCTGTGGTTCCTGAGATAGAGCAAAGCACATCATTATTCTAAGTGCTGTGGTTTACAGTGGTGTTTATAGGAAGTACTGCAAGTAAACTTCTATTAATCATTCTATTTCCCCTAAGAAGTCTACATTAAAATAAAAATTGTCTTTAAGGAGTTTACTTTAGGGCAGGCATTGTTTAGGAGAAATAAAAGTTGCATCATTCTGTAGATAACCTTTATTTAAAAACTGAGCATTTAAGATATTAGATTCCATCTCTCACCAGTCATAATGGCTAAGATAAAAAAAAAACCTCAGGTGACAGCAGATGCTGGTGATGATGTGGAGAAAGAACATTCCTCCACTGCTGGTGGGATTGCAAGCTGAGATACAACCACTCTGGAAATCAGTCTGGTGGTTCCTCAGAAAATTGGACATAGTACTACCTTAGGACCCAGCTATACCACTCCTGGTATGTGCAATATGTAATAAGCACACTTGCTCCACTATGTTCATCGCAGCCATATTTATAATAGCCAGAAGCTGGAAAGAACCCAGATGTCCTTCAACAGAGGAATGGATAAAGAAAAGGTGGTACATTTACATAATGGAATACTACTCAGCTATTAAAAAAATTTCATGACTTCATGAAATTCTTAGGCAAATGGATGGAACTAGAAAATATCCTGAGTGAGGTATCTCAGTCACAAAAGAACACATACTGAATGCACTCACTGATAAGTGGATATTAGCTCCAAAGTTTGGAACACCCAAGATTTAATTCACAGACTATATGAAGCCCTAGAAGGAAGACCAAAGTGTAGATGCTTCAATGCTTCTTAGAAGGGGGAACAAAATACTCACAGGAAGAAATATGGAGACAAAGTGTGGAGCAGAGACTGCAGAAAAGGCCATTCAGAGACTGCCCTATCTGGGGATCCATCCCATATACAGTCACCAAACCTGGATGCTATTGTGGATGCCAAGAAGAGCTTGCTGATAGGAGCATGATATGGCTGTTTCCTGAGAGGCCCTGCCAGAGCCTGACAAATACAGAGGCTGATGCTGACAGCAAACCACTGAACTGAGCACAGGGTCCCCAATGGAGGAATTGGAGAAGGGACTAAAGGAGCTGAGGGTGTTTGCAGCCCCATGGGGAGCACAACAGTGTCAATAGTCCAGACCCCTTGCAGCTCCCAGGGATGGACCACCAATCAGATTACACATGGAGGGACCCTTGGATCTGGCTGGCCACATATGTGCCAGAGGGTGGCCTTGTTTGTCATCTGTGGAAGTAGTGACCCTTAGCCCCAGTGTTGTGGAATGCCAGGGCGGGAAGCACCCTCATAGAGGCATGTCGAGGGAGGGATGGGATAGGGTGTTTCTGAAGGGGAGACCTGGAAAGGGGAAAACAATATAAATATAAATAAAGAAAATATCCAGCAACAACAACAACAAAAGAACTAAAATATAAAAGAATATTAGCAAGCTCACTTGTCATTAAAATTGTAATGAATATGTGTACAAATATGTACTTTTCTGATGACTAAGTATTACAATAATATTTCTTTTTATTAATCAAGTTATTAATTTGTTCACATCCTGAATACAGTGTCAGCTCCTATCTGTCCTCATATTCCTTCCCTCTCACCTACCCTATCCCCTCATCCCAACTTCTTCTCTTCCTCAGAAAAGGGGAGACTTGCTGTGGATATCAACATAGCTTGCATATCAAGCTGCCATAGGACTAGGTATATCTTCTGTTGAGGCTAGACAGAGCAGCCAAGTAAGGGGAAAAAGATCTAAAGGCAAGCAATGTTGTCACAGATTGCCACTATTCCTGCTTTAGGAACCCTACATCATGAAGATCCAGCTATACAAGCATTATGCATATGCAGAAGTCCTAGGTCCATTCTCCACTAAAACTATTTGGCCATTTAGTTTAGTTGGGGGACTTTTAATGACTGCTTCTATTTTCTTAGGTGTTATAGGTCTATTTAAATTGTTTACCTGATAGTGATTTAAGTTGTATTTATCAAGAAAGTTATCCATTTCCTTTAGATTTTCCTATTTTTTGCAGTACAGGTTTTTGAAATAAAACCTGTTGATTCTTTGGATTTCCTTGATTTCTCTTGCTATATCTCCTTTTCATTGCATATTTTGTTAATTTGGATTCTCTCTCTCTCTCTCTCTCTCTCTCTCTCTCTCTCTCTCTCTCTCTCTCTCTCTCTCTCTCCCTCTCTCCCTTTTGGTAACTTTTACTAAGGTTCTGTACCTTGTTGATTTTCTCAAAGAACTATCATTTGTTTCATTTGGTTCTTTGTATTGTTCTCTTTGTTTCTATTATCTTGAGATCGGCCCTCAGTTTGATTATTTCCTGAGAACTACTCCTCTTGAGTATGTTGTTTTTTTTGTTCCAGATCTTTTGGTCTGGTGTAATATTAAGTTGCCAGTATGATATCTTTCCAATTTCTTTATGAAGACAATTAATGCAAAGAACTTTCCTCTTAGCACTACTTTCATTGTATTCCATATGTTTGTATATGTTGTGCCTTCATTTTCATTGAATTCTAGAAGTCTTTCTTTATTCCTCGACCTAGTGATCACTGAGTAGAGAATTGTTTGCTTTCTATGGGTTTGTAGGCATTCTGTTGTTACTGAAGTCCAGCTTTAATCCATGGTAGCTTGATAGGATACCGGGGTTTATCTCAATTTTCTTGAGTCTGTAGAGACATTTTTTTGTTATCAAATACATGGTTAATTTTGGACAAGTTTCAATGATGTGCTAAGAAGAAGGAATATTCTTTTGTATTTGTGTGGAATGTTCTGTAGATATCTGTCAGGTCAATTTGAGTTATAAGTCAGCAAGTTCCATTGTTTCTCTGTTTAGTTTATGTCTAGATGACTTATCCATTTGTAAGAATGGGATGTTGAAACCTCCCACTATTAAGGTGTGGGGTTAATGTGTGATTTAAGTTTTAGAAATTTTTTTTTACAAATGTGCCCTTGAATTCAGGGCATAGATGTTCATAACTGAGATGTTATCTTGATCAATTGTCACTTTGATTGGTATGAAGTATCCTTTCATCCTCTTTTGATTAGTTTTTTTAGGAGTCTGTTTAATTAGATATTAGACTATCTATTCCAGTGTGCTTCTTGACTTCTTTGGCTTGGAAAAATTTTTCCAGCTCTTTACCATGAGGTAATATCTATCTTTTATGTTGAGGTTATTTTTTGTACACAGCTGAATGATGGATCCTGTTGCACATCTATTCTGATAATCTATGTCTTTTATTGGAAATCTAGTCCATTGATACTGAAAGATTTTGAAGATCAATGGTTGTTTAATCCAGTTACTCTGATGTTGTTTTTGTATTGTGATTGTGTGTGTGCTGAGTGTGTGCTGTGTGCTTATGTGTATATGTGTGTTTGTGAATGTGTGTAGGCGTCTCTTCTTTTGATTTTGCTTTGTGTGAAATTTATTTCTTATGTTTTTTTTTGGTGTAGTTAACCTCCTTGTGTTGGAGTTTTTCTTCTAGTATCTTCTTTAGGGATAGAGTTGTATGTAGATATTGTTTAAGTTTCATTTTGTTGTGGAATATCTTGTTTTCTCCATCTAAACCTATTGAAAGTTTTGATGGATAATAGTTTGAATTGACGTCTGTTGTCTTTTAGAGTCCGGAAGACATTTGCCCAAGCTATTCGGGCTTTTAAAGTCTCTGTTGAGGAGTTGGGTATAATTCCAATAGGGCTGCCTTTATATGTTATTTACCTCCTTTTTATTGCAGCTTTTAATATTTTCTCTTTGTCCTTTTAATATTTTCTCTTTATTAGTCATTTGATTATTATGTGTCAAGAAGATTTTCTTTTTTGGTTGAATCTATTTGTTTTTTAAGTTTCTTTTATGTTCATAGGGATCCCTTTGTTTAGGTTAGAGAATTTATCTTCTATGACTTGTTGAAAACCTTTTCTGGACTTTTGAATTTGGAATCTTCTTCAGTTCCTTTTATTCTTAGGTATGGTGTTTCATAGTGTGCAAAATTTTCTGGATGTCTTATGTCAGAATGTTTTAGACTTAACATATTCTTTGGCTGATGAATTGATATCTTCTAATTTATCTTCTACTCCTGAGATTCTTTTGTCCATCTCTTGTACTTTGTTGGTATTGTTTGCCTCTGGAATTTCTGTTCTCTTACCTAGGTTTTCCAGCTTGTGTCTTCTTTACTTCTTCTATTTCCATTTTTTAGGTCTTGAACAGTTTTGTTCATTTCCTTAAAGTTTTTTTATTGTATTTTCTGTATTTTTTAAGGAATTTATTCATTTCACTTTTTAATTGTCTTTATCATTTTCATTAGATTGGATTTAAGGCCATTTTCTTGTTCTTCAGTTGTGTTAGGAGATCCAGGGCTTGTGATTGGAAGATAGCTATGTTCTGGTGTTGCGCCTTTCTGTAGTAGTATAGTTGTGCTCTGGTGTTGTCCCTTGCTGTAGTAATATAGCTCGACTCTGGTGGATTCCATATTGCCCTGGATTTTGTATATATGTCACTATGCTTGTCTTTAGTCATCTGTTTGTCCCTGGTGTTGACAGACCTCAGAAAATGCAGGCAGAAGGTTCAAAAATGGAGTGAAAGGTACTGGGTGCAATTACTGTTGTTGGGTGTGCTTTAGGGGAATTTGGCAGGCAGGAGATTGAAGGGAAGCGTCTTACCTGTTTTTTTGTTTGTTTGTTTGTTTGTTTGTTTGTTTGTTTGTTTGTTTTCTGGTGCAGGCAGACCTTTGGGAATGCAGGCAGAATTGTGGGCTGGAAAATGGAGTCCAGAAGGCAAGGTGCATTTTGATATTGATGGGAGTACCCAGGGGGAATCTAGCAGACAGGGGATTGGGTCAGGGGGAGGTGTTTCATCTGATTTTCCCTGGTCTCTGGGAATGTAGGCAGAGATGTAGGCTGGAAATGGACCACAGAGGACAGGGCACAGCTCACTGCTGCTGGGCTACATCAAATGTTCTCTTCAGTTCTCTCACAGAATATAATTCACCTGATATCAGTTTAAAAACTGAGAAGTTTGTGAGACTAAGTTATGAAATATCCCACTCTTACTTATGTAGTGACTCATCATACTGTTTATTAGAATAATATTTTTTCTGATAGGCTGTGACAAAGTAATAAATGCAATAACTTTCAAAAGAAATGATTGAGGATTTTTCACTCAGTGGTAAATAGACTTGTAAGTATGGCTTATATACATTAAATTTAAGGAATATGGATCTGCTTTTCTAAGTACTAAATTTCTGAGCTTGAATGTACATGTTTTTGAAATCCATGTATGTAGCCTCACTAAGTAAATTATATTTACATTGATAATTTTGAGAAAATAGGGCTCTTTTAGGGATTGAAATAGATACAATCATTTTATTGTTTTAAAATCTTAGTGTACAGCAGCTAAATACAATTTTGATAGGAACATAGCCAAAGAATTCAAATACAGAAGGTGCTCAACAGTTGCAGAAATTATTCCATATATTCTAACTCACTTTTATCCACATCAGATTATTTGCATCCCTTCAAATAAATATCCAGCACAATAAAAATGCATAATACAAGCATAAGTGTATCTTCAGGGGAATCAGAAATATATATTTAATTTATTTGAACAATAGCCAACTAAGACACATGTTATGAACTTGTGAACTTATGTATATATAAAGTTTAAAGCCAATATCCAGGCATTAAATGTCTTTAAAAACTAGAGAATTTTCTGCTACATGAAAATACTGTATTAGATACTCAAATAGCTCTGAATGGTAGATAAATTATGTAAATAGTATGTAGTTCATATCCTTATCTTAAATTGGAGCAAATAATAGCATCTGGTGTATCAAGCTTTTGTGAGGATTTGATGTGGTAACATTAGTCAAGTGCTCAGAGGAAGGAAATAATATATAAAATCCAATAAAGTGTGCAGACTTCATACAGCTTTTGTTGTCATTTTCTCTAGTTGTGCCATGTGGATGATCATTCATAACTATCAGGAAATGACAACAGAATTACATTGAATAATGTAATAATAAGTCCTATATTAAGTATACAGTATCATTCATAATTTAGTTTTCTTACTTTAAGATGGTATATCTATGTAATCATGCCTATATTGTCAAAACATAAAAATTGCAAGGTCATTTTAAAAGTTATTTACTTCACTGACTTGACACTCTATCATACTTCTTTAAGGAAACAGATGAACTTAGAATATTCCATATGAGTGGAAAATTGTTGGAGAGGTAAACAATTGCTTTCTAATAGGATTTGAGACCTTATGGAAATCATACTGAGTACTGTTAACCTAATCAAAAGCCCATGCCTTATGTGGTTGTAGGACTGAGGGCAAATTTAATATTGTTTTTTGTCTTAATTGTCATAGCATCCAGCTGCTTTCTAAATACTTCTGCTTATGCTGGTAGACAAGTGCTACTGTAGCTTTAATCAGAGTAGTTTGGCCTTTGCCATGAGTCTGGTCTTTGCAGAGATGCATGGCTGCTATAGGTGCTGAGAATGAGCAAAAGGGAGAGCTCAGCAGTAAACAGGGCACTTCTACCACCCTATACCCCCAGGAGACAATTAGAGAGAAAGACTGTGAAATGCTGTCCTCTGGGCATGGCACGCCCAGTGTAGCCATGACCTCATAGCAGCTGTGGCTGGCTGCCATAGGCCTATACAAGCCTGGGCCTATCAACAGTCAGTCATGGAACAAGGAAGAACTTAAAGTGCCTCTCCTTTCCCTGCTTTCTTGCTGAACTATTAGCTATTGGTAAGTTCTGGGAGAGGGCCAGCCATTATCTCTAGTTGGGTACCTAAAGAAGCTCATTAGGACCCATTATATACTTCACAAACCCATAGTCACACTGATGATCCTGGGTAAACCAAGTAAGCTTCAAATGATAAAGTAGTAACAGCCTAATAAAACAAAATGACAGAAGCAAAGTCATAATTGTGAGAAGGGGGCTCTCATGAGGAGGATAAGTAATAGGGATAGAAGGACTTAGTGGAGGCTTACAATAATTACAGTTCACATTATATTTGTATGCAATTTATAGAAAACAAACACAAAATAGAAATCACAAGTATCTTAAAATAACATTTACAGGAGAAGATGAAATAAAAGAGTCTTTGTTTCTCAACAAGATTGACTAATAAGATTTAACAGTTGCTAGACTGTTGGTGGGTGTTGCTTATTTAATTTTTACATTTTATTCCTATGGGACAAATACTTCCTTTACTACTGTCCAATACTGTCTCAGAGTTGTACATGTGTACATATTTTGAGCTAGTGTGAATTGCTAGAAATTAAGTGCTTCATATGTCACTAACAAGTTAAAGTTTAAAATATATGATGTTAATTTTATTTAGAATTCTAAGTCAGTAAACTAATCTGTGAATGTGAAGGTAAACCATCTTTTTATTCTTCAGTTTTGAAAGAGACACAAGCAGATACCCCTATTTTGTCAGTCCATACATTAGCTCTCTTCACCTTGATTTAAGAAATAGACCTTTACAAATATGTTTTGCTGGATAAATGGGATTTTAACACTCTGTAAGTGTTTTAATGCATACAAAAAAACAAAACAAAGCAAAATAAACAATTTTCAAAATGAAAACACCAGAATTCTATAAGCTGGGATTGCCATTTTTTTCCTTCAGCAAAATCCTGTCACTGAGTCTGTTCCAGTGAATGCTTACTTACAGCAGAGAGATGTCATTGAATGGTCTGTCAAAATTGCCTCTGCACTAAGCTTCAGGCAGAACAGTGAGGCATTTAGTGAAAGGGGGAAAAAACCCTCTCAAGCTTCATAGTAATATCTTGAAACTGGGAGCATGATGGCCCTGCAGGGCAACCAAGGCTGAATTCAGAAGCAAAGGCCAAGTGCTGCCCAACAGAGCTCAGAATAATCCTGGAATTAAAAAGACATTACTAAGAAATTGCTTCCAAGGCCCAAGCTTAATTATGTGGCTTGTTTCCCTTTGTCAACTGTTAACTTTAGAAGATGCCTGACTCCATGGGATGTTACAGGAACTTTACTCGGTATGTACAGAATAAGGAGTTAATTCTTAGATGTTCTTTCCTCAGTGAAACCTTTCAAGGGTTTGGTGGGTGTAAACAGTCTTGGAATTTCTGATCTCTCGGTCCACTAGAGGAACTTAGAGGTTTCATCTTAGGCACTTGAATGTACTAGCAGGCACATATTTCCACAGGACAAAGACAAAGAACAGATGTTTTAGCCTAATAGTCACGAAGTTTGGCAAGTTTAGAGTTGGCAATATGACTCAAAGTGAAGAAGTACCTGCTGCCTAAACCTCTAGAAAAAAAAAAAAAACAACTCAGTTACTCTGGGAAGGAAGAGATTCATGAGCCCCCATGCCAGCAGAGGGGCTATGAAAAGCTGATTACCTTCAGGAGAGGAAGGTTCCATTTTCTCTGAGAACGTGGTCCAAACAGTTTGACTAAGCTCTGGTGGATTGCACACAATCAGAAGTTCATGGATAGCACATAAATGAAGCCAAGGGGTTATTAAATTAGAAGAGGATGATATGGAATTGTGGATAGGAGTTACAGGTTTGGGAAAAGTTAAAAGTTTTAAACGTTGAGCATGACTAAAATGCATTCTATGAAATTCTCAATGAATTATTAAAGTATTTATTTTTTAAATTAAAAGAAAACAATTTCTCTGTAGAAAAGAACCAAATCTCTACTCCACAAACATCTATAGTGGGAATTTGCCACTATGAGACAGGGTGACTAGAATAACGTATTTCAGTATTTTATAAAAACATGGAACATCCACATTAGGTAGACAATCTGGAAAATATTTCTATCTTGAAAAGAAAAATAACTTAGTTGCTGAACTTCTTTAACTTCACTTTAATTTAAACTGTATGAACCTTAAATCATTCTAATTAAAGCCTGTCATTAACTCAGAAACCTCAGCTTGGCATAAAAAATCTGGCATAAAGTGATATTAAATATTTTTATGCAGTCATAAATTATCAAATTACTTCATGAGCTGTTTTTTATAAGTAGTAGGACGATCTCAGACACTAGATGAAGAGATCTGCGTGGTTTTGCATAAGGATGTATATTATTCAATAGCAAAAGGAAATTTCTGTAGTTTATTCCTTTAATTGGGAATGAAAGTACAAAAGCTTGTGCAGTGTCTAGGTTCAGAGAGGATTCTAGAACTCCATTTTTTTTTTTTTTGTCAGCGAAGGGAGATTCAGAATTTCATGTGCAGAAGAATAATTTCTGTGGCTGTGACATTTTGACATTATGAGAAGTGATACAAATAGGAGGTCCACCTTCTCCTTGTCCTCATTTTTTCCAGTATGTCTACAAAAATAACCATTTTTCACTGTATTAAGAATATTTCTTTGTTAAATTTATTTCCGCATATAGATGCCTGTGAGATGATGCATCATGGTAAGTTCTGCTAGGTACAACATGAGTGAAGTAAAACAAACACATTCGCAGGAAGTGATTCAGGAACCAAGGGGTTTGTGCATGTCTGCTTCAGACTATGCTGGCCCCAAGCATTCTCTGTGGAAAGCAGGCAGAAACAGTCTTCAAAACCTGTCCAGTCACATAACATCCTTGGACATAGGATTACACAGTGACAGTCAAAGGGGAACTACAAAGATGAAGCAACAGCTTTTCTGCATGCCCAAAACCAGTAGGCATATTGGAGTCTGGCGTTGGGGGTGAGAGAGAAATCATCTTGAAACTGATGCCCTTGATCAGCAAAGGGCAATAGACAGAACACATTTGGGAATCACATTCAGAACACAGGTGCCTGATCACATGCAGCTTTCACATGGAATGTGAGTGTAGACTGAAAAAACTCCCCAAGATGGATGTTGGCACGCGAGAGTGATACTGAAAATATTTAACTACTGAGACAGCATGACATCTGACCCCTCAGAGTGGGGAGACAATCAGAAGAATATCACTTCTACTGTATCTTAGAGCAGGGCAGTGGGGATCCACTTAGGCCTTCTGAGCTGTCAAAGGATGCAATCAGTGTGCTTCTCAAAAACACTAATTAATAAACTGCAGAAGAAGAATGGAAGGAATTAGGCATACAATCCAGTTCACGTGTGGTTTTGTAACCATGATGTGTTCAGGAACTCAATTAGGGTTGTGGCAGCTGGAATATAAATGAAGGAGATTCGTGAATAGACTTGGAAGATGCTTTCAGATTAGAATAAAGGGGGAGAAAAAATTATTTTGAGAAAGGGAGCTTATGTTCAAGGCAGATTTATAAGTATTTATACTGGGAGCTTGTGTCCAAGGCAGATGTATAAGGATTTATACCTGTGACACTTTGGATGTTACATGTTCCAAAAGTCTTGGACTCTATGCTGAGGTGCTGTACTAATAGGTAGTTGAAGCTTCAAAACTAGGGTCTTGATGGATAGAAGTTAGGAATCACAAAAGTGTATGATATTGGGACCTGGGTCTTCCCTTTTCCAAATGTTCCCCTTTATCTTCCTTCAGCCCCCCTCCTCCCTCTCCTTCTCCTTACCTTTCCTCCCATACCCCTCCCCCTTTCTTTTATTCATCCTCACTTATTTTCTCCCTCACTCCATCCCCATTCTCTATTTACCCCCTCTTCTCCCTTCTTCTCTTCTCCCTTCTTCTCTTTATTCCTACTCTCTTCTTTTCCTGGTCCTACATGAGCATGTTTCTCCTGTACCCATCCACTTCTGCAATGGTGTACTGCCTCACTACCAGTCAAATAAAAAGGACTAATTATTTCTATACTGAAATCTATCAAACTCTGAGCTATGTTAACATCTTGGAGCTTCCTTAGTTTTCTTAGTTGTTTAGTACAGCCACAGAAAACTATTGGGATGCCCTTATAAGAAGTAGCACTTATAGTTTAGGTTTTTTCCAGATAAAGACAAGAATAGTACTGTACGTGTTAAAGTATAGACTCATATTCAACCAGAATCACATCCTTGCTCAGCCTCTTTCAAAGAGAAGATGTTTGAACAAGTTATGGGACATCCTCTATGGCCCAGTTGCTTCATCTGTAGAGTGGAAATAAAATAATAATTCTCTCCTTGTATTATAGGACTTAGTGTTAGCCAAATAAATTTATATAACACATATCTGCATATGATAATTTATAATCTGAATATCTATAATCACATATCATCTACCTATCATCTGTGTATCTTTCTACCTATAAATCTCTATCATCTGTCTATCTATCATCTATTGATCATCTATGCATCTATCATCTATCATTTATCTTTCTATATGTTTGACTATCAACTACATATCAATCATTTATCTCTTATATACTGGCCTAAAGAGATAAGGAACTGGCCTCTATAGTTTCAAAGACTGAATAATCTGCAGGGAAACAGAAGGCTAGAGAGCCCATGTAGCAGGTGCTTGAACATATGTGTGAATATAGGAAAAGGATAATAATAAAGGAAAAGAATTATATACCAGATAATGACAACTTGCAGGAACTAAATTCTGCATTCTAAAATGTTTCTACTCACCTTCAACTGACTGTAAAAGACCCCATACATTAGTGAGGGCTGTTTGTTTTTCTGAATCAACTTATTCACATGTAAATATTAACTAGACACCCCTACAACCACACCCAGAATACTTATCTGGGAGCTCTGTTGTCTTGGCATGTTGACATGTATGATTAATTGCTCACAGAAGTCAAGGTACACAATGTGTATGGGAGACACTTCCATATGCTGTGTATCTAGTGTGCTGCAGAAAGCTTGAGGATTTGGGGCTGGAGCATCTTGAGTTCTTCTATAGCACTAAGAGAATAGATGTATATAATTGGAATACAGAGTCTGTATCTTTTAAAATATATTAATTTCTTAATTAGTTCACGTTATAGAACCCAGGGCCAAGTTCATGCTATGCAAGTTTTATGCCTATTAACTATATCCCCATCCTAAATAATACAACTTATAAAAATGATGTTAGAGTCTATATGCTGTAAGAAATGAAACACAGAATGAATATATGAAGGTAAGTGAACAAAATCTTCAAGAACCAAAGAAGGTCAAAAGTACTGTAAGAGAGAACTCAAAATAAGGAAATGATTTCTATTTGGAGATGGGGGTATTGCTGGTGATCTTTGGGTGTTCCATTTTCACTGACTTAGTGAGTCATTTATAAATACTTCCAAGGTCAAGAAGCAGACTAATATCAAGATGTACACATTCATCACTGTGCTTGAGTACAAAACATTTACATTAGGTATTGCATTACTTTTCTACGCTGCCATAACAAACTGCCACAGACTAAGAGGATTAAATCTGCTGCCTTGTGGTTGTTAAGGTCAGAAGTCCAAGATCAAGGTGTGAGTAGAGTTGGCTCATTCTACAGATGTTGAGAAGAATCTGAACAAGTCTCTTTCTGGTTTAGGGTGTTTTCTGGGAATTGTTAAAATTGCATGTTGATGGTACTCTGTGGTCTCCCCCTGCTTCACCCCATATATATCTCTTTCTCTTTACACTGTCTTCCTTTCTATAGGTATTGGCCATAACTGATCAGGAATAAACTATTTTAAATAATTTTATATGTAAATATATTATTCCAAATAATGGTCTTTTTCTGAAGACATTCTTGGTTAGAATTTGAGTATGGGAGTTGGGTAGAAGCTTTACTCATCTTATTACATATTAGCATATGATGCTTAAATTAAAAATATTTAGTGTTGGTTAGGAGTAATTGTGAAAAAATATAAAAATGAAAGGGAGTGAGTGGAAAGAGGAAAGGGAGGAGAAAAAAGGACATAGTGGAGGAAAACAGAGGGAGAATAGGAAAAGGAGGAAGAAAGGAGAGAAAATTAAGGTCAATGAATGTCACCTAATTTCATCTTCCAGAGCAGAAGGATAGATCTGACAATTTCTACTCAGTGGTGGTCTGACTCCCTCACACAGTATTGCTTGGCCCCGTTGAACATTTGACAACACATGTGGACAATTACTTACAGTTAAGAGAAGTAGTTACTCCATGAGTGTGTAAAAGGGACATCAGGAATCCTCTCAGGCTGCATAGAATAACTTCACATGTGATTATATTTAAAACCCAAGTTAGGATGTCATGCTCTACAGGATATATAAAAGGATCTTGTGGAGGACATTCCTACAAGAGAGAGAATTTAAGGTAATTGCTGCTGAAACATTTTCTACCATCATTGCTCTGGTGTAATTAGTTTTATTTGGAGACTGTCAGTTCACTTAGAATTGCATCATCTCCTTATCCTCCTACGTGCTCACTGTTAAGATGAGTGTTACCAGCACATATCACTTGCAACTGATTTTCTTAACCTTAATACTCGTGGTGGCTGATTCTGTCTCTGTTGTTGAACTTCCATGCCCTTATTTCATTCAGTGGATAGATTGCTTGTTGAACATTTTTTTCAGTTACAGGTGAGCATAAAAGAGGAGCCTGTGCCCTCATGAGAGTTTCTTCCTAGCTGGATAGGTTCAATAGCAAAAGAAGTTGTGCCATGCAGAGCAGATTGGAAAAGAGCCAGGGAAACAAACAATTTTTGGAACAGAAGAGCCGGGGTCTCTGATGAACAATGGAGACTATCTTAGTTAGATTTCTAGTGCTATGATAACAAGTAAAAAAAAAAATGGAAACATGTGACCATAATCAAATTGTAGAAAATGGGGTTTATCTCAGCTTATAACTCTTAGGTCACACTTTATTACTAAGGGAAGCTGGGGCATAAATCTGGAGGCAGGAGCTGATGCAGAGTCCAGGAAGGCATGCTGCATTCTGGTTGACTCTTCATGGCTTGCTCATCCTACTTTCTTATAGCACACAGGACCACCAGGCCAGACTCTACACCATCCTCACTGAGCTGTGCCCTCTCATATTAATCAAGAAAATGAGCATCAGGCTTGCCTTCAGGACAGTCTGGTATGGCCACATTCTCAGTTGAGGTTCCCTCTCCTAAAAATGACTGTAGCTTGTGTCACATTGACATAGAGTTAGCCAGCACACTAATTCCACATTCCTTCCTGTTACTGTATTCTCTCTAATTACCGGCAGAATTGGCATACTCGTTTTCTACCTTCTTTCAAGGAAATTTGCCCTTTCAATTCAGAAGTTTGTGTTTAAATGAAGTACAATGAGTGACAAGCGTAATTACAGGCACATAGACAGATTTCTTTCCTTTCATATAGCATATTCTAAAAAAAAAAAAAAAACATTTGTGTATCAAAATGGAGAGGGTGCCATAATAAACTTAACATCTATTTCAACAATTGCTAGAAACGTTGGCATTTCCCCACTAATTTATAGGGCTATGTCTCATGGAAGAATAAGTGATTATCACTCACTTCTGTCTAATTTTAGAAGTGGAAATTTATTTAAAACATACTCTCAGTATTGGACTAAAGTGATGCTTAAATCTTTATATTTTGGGATATTCTTCACTGTAATAAAGTACAGTATGATTGGAGTCTGCCTTGGTGTCATTTAATGAGAATATATTACCCAATAGTGCTAATATAGATACTGCGCTGTCCACAAAGCAATGTGGACCTCTGTTTTTCTTTTCTTTTTTTTTTGATACTAGGATATCATTTTGTAAACCCCCATCCACTCAAAGCATACTAGGCATGTGCATTGAAATGTGGTTATGGTGGTACATAGTTATTCCAAATGGGAGATGAGGAAGAAAGGTCTAAAAGTGAGATGTGTTCAAATGCCCAGGGCTCCCTATGGAAGGGTCATTCTGTATTAATGATGTCATCATTGCTGCCTTCCACAGAACAGTAGGGCACATTTTCCTCTGACGGTTTATAGCAGTCTCACATCTACCTGGCAGGTCACAGAACCAGGCAGTTCAGAGAGAAACTGCTTTGAAACTTGAATGTCCTATGCAGACAGAGAGAGTGTAATCACTGTGAAGCTTGCATTTGGGCAAATAGATTCTTAAACATCTAGCTGCTATTTGATATTGAGGAATTAATATGAGGAGAATGACCGCAATCATGAAGAAAAGTTCAAAAACCTTAGACAGAAGAAGTCTGAAGCAAGTTTCTTGGTGAAACATAGAGCCTGATACAGGGCATTCAATTTCCGGCCTTAGCTCCATAAGCATAAATAACTTGCATCGTAATGGATTCGGTTACTAGTAAGGAGATGTTCCAAGTACATTTTCTCCCCCATTATGAAGCCACTGATCTCTGTCAAAGTGAGAAGACTTTAGGCAGTTTGCCCCCAGCTATCTCTTCAAGTCAGTATTATGGATAACTTCACACAGTTTAAAAAGTATTCTGCTTCTAAAGTCCATTCCCTAGTCCATTGTCACAGTGCTCCACTTCTCAGTAATATATAGAAATATCTTTATTCTGTACAGCTGGAAGTTGCTATTTTATGTTTAGAAGTGCATCATGAAGGCAAGAACATTGCAGATAACAAACGCCTGTTTTACTGGCCAGAGCATAGTCAGAGTCTATAAAATGCAAGCTGTACTGTGAGTACTGGGATTGGTTTCTTAATGCCAGAGCGAAATCCCACACTAATGCTGTTTGGGAGCTGTTCTGCAACTCTTTCATGAAGACCTTTATCTTATTCAACCTACAGCTCTTACCTTCTAACTAGGCTACCTTCTCCAAGATTGTTAGGGAGTGAATAGCACCACTGGGCATTCAAAGCTCAGACTGTAATTTGTCCTTGTTGAGGAACAAGGTAGCATCTGTGCCAGTTTGGGAAAACTGCCTTCATTTTTCTAAATGTTAAACCTGAAAAGAAAATATAGGTTATATGCTGAACAGGAAGACAGTAAGTTGGTAGGAAAAGCATAAATTCATTGTCAATGGAAATGCCAGGGTTTTGGAGACAGGGTGAAGCTTGAAAGCTTTGGGGTATTCTGGTTTGTATGTGCTACATTACAGAGGAGATGACTGAAGTCTAGTGATATCAAATGACATGTCAGTCCTAATATAATAGCCTAGTATGATGAAAACCAGGCCTCCTAATATTGTGTCCTCCCAAGACTTGCAATGCTGTCTTCCTTTCCAAATCCTTGATTTAACAATGGGATGTAACATGGCGAGTAACTCTTGCTCAGATAAGGATTCTGTACTTACACACTTCTATTTCCAGTTGAAAAAATTCTTAATAAAGTTTGGGAGAGGAACTTTGTGCTATGCATGTATTTTTATATCCACATCAAGTCCTGGCTTAAATTTTATGCATTTCACTAATTTTAAACATACAAAAAATATTTTTTTAGTGTATTCACTAAAAATGTCTAACCATCAGTCACTTCCAGTTCTAAAAATGGTTGTATCACTTTCAAGAAATTGTACACATGTCATTGGTAGTTAGAATCTCTTTCCCACCTCCCCATGTAGGCCTGTTGGCAATCAATAACTATTATCTTTCTATGGACTGGGATGGTTTTGTTTTCACCTTCAAAAATGACATAACATTGTATGTTTTTGTGACGGGCTTATTTCACTTAGCACAATGTTATGTAGCTTTGTTAATGTTATTCATTTCTCTTTAATAATAAACGCTATCCCACATATGGCTACCCAGCGTTAGGTTTAACCTTTCTTGCTGGGCTTTAAACTTTTTTTTTTTGGTCTTGTGTGAATAATGTTCACTTGAAAATCTATCATTTAATATTTATATTTCCATATTGTATGGAATTTTCTTTTTCTTTTTTTCAATTTTCTTTTTTTATTGAATAAATTCTTCATTTACATTTCAAATGCTAAAACCTTTCCTGGTTTCCCCCCATCCCAAAAATCCCCAACCCCTCCTCCAACCCCCTGCTTCCAAGTATATACCCTTCCACCTGACCCACCCTTACCTCCCCCACCCCTGGATTTCCCTTTGCTGGGGCATCTATTGAGCCTTCACAGGACCAAGGACCTCTCCTCCCACTGATGCCAGACAAGGCATTCCTCTGCCACACTTTTGGCTGGAACCATGTATACCCCTTGGTTGATGGCTTAGTCCCTGGGAGTCCTGGGGTGTCTGGGTTGCTGACCTCATTGTTCTTCCCATGGGGCTGTAAACCTCTTCTGCTCCTCCAGTATGCCCTCCAACTCTTCCATTGGGGACCCCATGCCCAGTCAAATGATTGACTGCTAGCATCTGCCTCTGTAGGTGTAAGGCTCTGGAAGTGCCCCTCTGGACACAACCATAACAGGCTCAGTTGAAAGGTTGCTTCTCAATGAGAATTGATCTATTCTTATCTCCTTGTACTAAGCTCAACTCCAAGTGCATCAAGGACCTCCACATAAACCAGACACACTGAAACTAATAGAAAAGAAACTGGGGAAGACCCTTGAGGACATGGGCACTGGGGAAAAGTTCCTGAACAGAACACCAATAGCTTATGCTCTAAGATCAAGAATTGACAAATGGGACCTCATAAAATTACAAAGTTTCTGTAAGGCAAAGGACACTGTCAAAAGGACAAAACGGCAACCAACAAATTGGGAACAAATTCATCAACCCTAAATCTGACAGAGGATTAATATCCAATATAAACAAAGAACTCAATAAGTTAGACCCCAGAGAGCCAACTAACCCTATTAAAAATGGGGTACTGAGCTAAACAAAGAATTTTCACCTGAAGAACTTCAAATGGCTGAGAGGTACCTTAAGAAATGTTCAGCATCATTGGTGATTAGGGAAATGCAAATCAAAACAACTCTGAGATTTCACCTCACACCAGTCAGAATGGCTAAGATTAAAAAGTCAGGAGACAGCAGGTGTTGGTGAGGATATGGAGAAAGAGGAACACTTCTCCACTGCTGGTGGGAATGCAAGTTGGTACAACCACTCTGGAAATCAGTCTGGTAGTTCCTCAGAAAACTGGGTATGACACTTCCGGAGGACCCTGCTATACCACTCCTGTGCATATACCCAGAGGATTCCCTGGCATGCAATAAGGACACATGCTCTACTATGTTCATAGCAGCCTTATTTGTAATAGCCAGAAGCTGGAAAGAACCCAGATGTCCCTCAATGGAGGAATGGATACAGAAAATGTGGTATATTTACACAATAGAATACTACTCAGCAATTTAAAACAATGAATTCATGAAACTCTTAGGCAAATGGTTGGAACTGGAAAATATCATCCTAAATGAGGTAATGCAATCACAAAAGAACACACATAGCATGCAGTCATTGTTAAGTGGATATTAGCCCAGAAGCTCTGAATACCCAAGACACAATTCACATATCAAATGATTCCCAGCAATAAGGAAGGAGAGGGTCCTGGTCCTGGAAAGGCTTGATCCAGCATCTTAGGGGAGTACCAGGACAGAGAAGTAGGAGGGGGTTGATTGGAGAACAGGCAGAGGGAAGAGGGCTTATGGGTCTTATGGTGAGAGGGGAACCGGGAAACGGAAAATCATTTGGAATGTAAACAAAGTATATAGAAAAAAGAAAGAAAGATTACTTCTTTTTTCTGGATCCCACTTGACTGGAGAGGAGCATTGTGAAATGCTGTCTTCTGGACATGACATGACCACCGTACTCATGGACATGCAGTAAACCATGACAGGATTGTACTGGGTAGGGGCTCTTAATTGCTCACTGTACAATGGGGAGATGAAGCAGGATGTGCCATGAATCTGATTCATTATTTACACATAAAAATTTGTATTTTCATGTGACACCATTTGCCAATGCTGATATTCTGTGCTGATGATACAAATCTACTTCTAGCCATTTCAGTCTTCATTTATGAACAAGTGAAAAGTGAGTTCCTCTAAGGTGAACTTCAGTCAGTGCTGATTAGAGTGGATGAAGCCATGTTTCCTCTTCTGTTGTTACATTGGGAACACTGATATGAGGTGTTTTACAGGTGCTATGGAAGAGCCTGTGAGCTAACCAGTGAGTGACTACTAATAATTTTAGCAAAGCTATTGAGATTAATCTCACTTAAATATGATAGCAAATATAGGCTTTTATTTTTATTCCTACTGGTTCAGATTGCTATAAAAGATATAGTCAACTTGTGCTGATTTACAATTCTATATCAAGGAAACTGAGATGATATGAGAATTTGTCTTAGCTATGGTTTTCTCCTCAACAGAAAAGCTTGGGCAAATTATGAATAACTTGCTTTTCAAACGAAAATGTTTGACTTTCTATTTATTATTATTATTATTACTACTATTATTATTAATTGTAATAGTGGTGGTGCTATGGATTAACCCAGTGTCTTGTGCTTTCTTGGCAAATGTTCTTTCATTGAGCTATGTAGGCCCTTAAATATCTTTCTAAGAATGTGCAGAGAATCTAGAGGCTCAAATGGATATCACCATTAACATTTAATATTCATGACTAAATTATATTCATAATGTGTTTGGGGTACAAATAGGTATTTGAAGAAGGAAACTCATCCTTGGTGAATGGAGACAGGCAGACATTACAGAAGCCTGCCTGGGATGTTTCTAGGGAGGCTTTGACTTGACAACCTTTTGAGAAAGAAGAGCATACTTCATTTCAAGCCAGTATAAAGGAAAATGATCACAATTTACTTTCATTCACTCTGGGTAATCAATAAAGATATATCTTGTCATCTTAAAGAATGTTTTCTTACATTTTTAACTTAAGAATTTGAGGGGGCATTTTAGGAGGAGGAACAGTGAGCAGACAAGTTAAGACCAAGGTCATGAGCTCCTGGGCAGTACAAGTAGCTTTGGCCGAGATTCTTCTACTTCCTGGGCAGCCTCCCTGTGCTTCCTTATCTGCTGAGCTTACGACTGCTTATTTGAAACTACAGATCATTCTTTTCTAAGTCATGGGAAATGGTTAAGTGGATCTAATTGGCCCAAGTTACAAAGTAAACGATTCAAGGAAATTGCATATGAAATTTTCTTTTCTTTCTTTTTTTCTTTTTTTTATTCGATATATTTTTATTTATATTTCAAACGATTTCCCCTTTCCTAGCCCCCCCACTCCCCGAAAGTCCCATAAGCCCCCTTCCCTCCCCCTGTTCTCCCACCCCCCTTCCCATTTCCCTGTTCTGGTTTTGCCCTATACTGCTTCACGGAGTCTTTCCAGAACAAGGGGCCACTCCTCCGTATTTTCAATAAAGGAAAACCAACTTTGCCTGAGAATATAAATCTTTGTAGTATCAGAGCAACTTCAACTTGTGAAGAAAATACAAAAGGTTTTTCCTAGTCATAATTGTTGATTGGCACGGCAGTCTTTCCGTACCACATTTCCCACCAGTGACTCCCATGTCCAAATGCACTCTGGGGATGCTGGTGCTTCCTGGAGTTACCCTTCTAGAAAATAATTCTGTTTTGCCTTACCTGTTTCTTTCACTCCAAGACTTCTGTTATGTCATGTACTTCTTTGTCATATACTGTTGCTAAGAGACTGTTACCTCATTCAAATGAACCAATTTTCTTGGCAAGATTCTTTTCTCTTTCATCTACGTGAGATGATAAGACAGAGACGAGAAGGACATAATTTAGAGGCCTAATGATATAGTTTGAGACAAATTTAGCTGAAAGTAAAGCTAGTGTCCATTTTCTAGTTATTTAAATGCAAGCTTGTATGAAACCTATCTGGACCTTGAAGCAGAGCCGAGTTCCTTCTTATTCTAAAACATTTTTGAAACCTTTACATATTCTAATCACACATGCTCATCTTTAATTTTTAATGAAAGTAACTGAGTATAATCCACTTAAATGGAAGATTTGTTTGCAAGTATGGAATGTGGATCAAATTCTCACTTTCCACAAATATTCCAAAAATGTAACACCATGAAAACAGTTATGCAGCCAGCCTCCCTCAATCAGACCAATGATTCTATAGTGACTGGTATCAGTTGGAATGAGTCAAACTGCAGTAAAAGCTTGAGAATGTTCATTGGGCTAGTATAAAATATAACATAAATTTATAGGCATCAGTAAGTTCTTATGTTTCTTACTGATTTTTCAGAGTCCATCTAATTGCCTGGATTCCTTTTTATGTATTGTTTGTGTTGTTCTAAAACTTGAAGGACATAAGAATGGTACTGAAATTTCCGTTACTTGTCACCATGCTTGCTCTTTGAAATTATGTGACTTTTTGAGATTTTTGAAATCTGCTTTTGAGTAGTTGTTTACAGTATAACCACACAGATGATGCTAAGCTTTTTAAAGGTAGATGAGATGAGTTCCTATCCTAGATGGCAGGAACGAGCCTGCTACAGGTGTTGGTAACCATTTGTAGGACAAAACAATGGTTGAGAGAGACATATCCTTACATGCCCTGTTATGTCTCCATCTTTTAAATGGATTTTGTTGACAGTGGTGGCTAAGGGGACATGTTTGTTTCTTCCTCACACTTTTGATACTGCAGTTCTGTCTGGTGTGCTCACATGCTCAGTGTACAGCTGGGTACAAATGTACTGTGATGGGTGTAAACAGACTGTTCTCTGATGTTAGCACCAGCAGGCAAGCTATAGACTTTATTTATGTAGAACATGTCTTTGAGCAAACAAGTTCAGGAAATTGACAATTTGTCTTAAGTAGATGTGTCCATGGTGAAGTTAAGTTAAAATATTCCAACCTGGGTTCTCAGGAGAAATACTTAGATTCAATCAGTACCCAGAGCCAAGTTATCTTAGTTTTTATTGCTGAGGTAATCCCCAAGGAAAGCAAGATCCAGACTGTATGGGGTGCTGTAAAGAATGTTGTCAACACCTTGAATGAAACTTTGAATATATATTTGTGTTCAGCCATAGAGAAAGTTTTGTTTCAATATATATGGAATATTATGTTTTCTCAGCCATACAGGTGAAATTAGGTAGTCAACCATCATCCATCTGAAGATACAGACCAGCCTCTAACATTAATTAATTCTGTTTTCTTTTAATTTGCGTGTAGAAAGTAATTTCCCAAAATTTTTTTGTTTTTGTTTTTGTTGATTTGGAGTGATTTGAGAGAGGTAAATTATCATCATTTCTTACCTAGGAAGAATAATTTTTAGATTTCAAGTTATAGAGAAGTAAATTTCAATGAAACCCAAATACAATTTTTATATTTTAAAGAAGAGGTAATAATTAAGAGAAACAAGTCTGCTACACTATTAGTATTTTATATATAATATCTAGAAAGGCATGACAGAGTGAATGTTTCTCTTGGCCTAAAGGAGGTATCTAAATAGGTTCAGTGCCAAGAATAATTTTCAGAAATGTGAACATTAGTCACTACATTTAAAAAATCCATATATGGTAAAATTCATTTAAGAGAAGTGTGAGTTTTATTACATATCCAAAGTAAGTGTTAAAAAGACAACCTGGTTGAAATTTTACTCCGTCTTTTTTCATTCTCCGTCTCTCTCATTTATCTTTTATAATCTCCTGAATTTTATTTAAAGCAATATCTTACATGCTTCAACTCAACTTTCTCTGGTATAGTATATGTATTGAGTCAATCTATTTTGCTGGTTATATATTAACAATTAGATTCTATAATATTTTTTTGTTTATAAGTTTTCAAGGTAAGTACAATTTTTTGTGATGGGAAATGGTTATAATGCTTTCTTCTTAACACCTTATGGAAATTATGGTATTTACTGATGAATGATGATCTTTCTTGGCCTTCTACATTGAATATCATATATTTGATTTGGGGATGGTAATGACAATATAATATACAACTGCTTGAGCTTGAGATAATAGTGAGCTCAGACCATAATACCAAGGTTACTTGGTATTATTATTTTATTTGTTTATGACTATGAATTTTTATTATTGTTTTTGCAAACATGTAAGTCAAATTTGCTGAGAATTTGAGGAAGTTTTAATAAAGTGGAAGTAGTAATCCAAAAATGTCATATGAGGGAGAGTAAATCAAGTCTCTTAAATCTGTGAGCAGTCTAGTCTCATAAAGAAAGGCACAGTTGAGTCAAGGATCAGAGCATTCCTCTCTGATTCTACATTAGTCTACAAAGACACACCAATAATAAGATCTGACCCCTGGAAGGTCAGAGAAAGGGCAGGGGAGAGGAGAGAAAGACAAAATATGTATGCTTCTTCATTTTGAGGGAGACATCAAGAATAGAAAGATTTGTATCTAATGTACTGCATTACTAATGAAAACTTAACTACACAATGTAAGATTATGTCAGTTTTCAATTAGATAATTCAAATGCCCCCAGAAATCCTCTAAATAAAAACCTCCTTATGTTATTTGTTTATGACTATGAATTTTTATTATAGTTTTTGCAAACATGTAAGTCAAATATTTAAATTGTTTAAATATTAATTGTAGGTCTCTGGAGAGTGAAACTTCATGTTTGTGACAAATCTCTGACATACATAATTATACTTAGTGTGAAAACTGACTTAAAATATAGAATACAACTTAAGTGCGCAGTCAATTCATTTGATAAGGAAGAAATACCATATCATGGTTGACAATTTACTCTGAGGAAAATGACAACCATGTAGTATCAGGTTCAGACAAAACAAAAACGCCTGGAAAAGCTGTCTCTGGATACTGCATGTGACAAAGCCTTTAACCACATGCTTCATCCAGGTTCTGCTGTTACACCTGCCTTCATCAAGGAAGAGGACGAACTACCTTAATCTCACAATGCCTTCCAGAGACTCCCTGTGCTTCAAGAGTTTGAATGACTGTAAGGTTTCAGTAGAATAATGCTTATTGTTCGCAAAGATAAGAGTTAGACTCCATGTTAGTTATTTCCCACATTGCTATGGCAAAATACTTGATAGTATGGGAAGAAGGCTTACATTAGTTTACATATTGAAACCTAGTACATCATGGCAAGGGGGGAATATTAGGCATGAAGGACAACTCGTTGAATTGAGTCCAGTCAGAAAGCAGAGGGAGATGAATGATACTTCTCATTGTTTCTTTTTTTCTTTTTTTATTCAGCTGGGGATCCCATCATGCTGGATGTTGCTAGCCATATTCAGAGTGGATCTTTCCTAAACCTAACTGAAATCTTGTTATAGACACACCCTAAGGTATGTTTCCATGGTCATCCTCAGTCTGTTATGTTAACAATCAAGATTTTTAAAATTATATTTTATTTTAATAACATAATATTCTATCATTTCTTTTCCCTCTCTTCCCTCTAACCCTTCCATATCCCTTTAGTTTCCCTCTCTAATTCATAACCTCTTTTTCTTTATACTCACATACAACCACACACACATATGCATACATACACAAACATATAAATACAACATGCTGAAGCCTTTTATTCTTGGTTGTATATATATGTTCCTAGGGCTAACCATTTGATATTAGATAGTCAATAAGTGATTTCAACCCTAGAAAGATTAGTTCTTCCTCCCTCAGAAGTCCTTAACTACTTGTGGTATTGGGATAGGATCCTGTGAGATTTCCCTTGCATGCTGGCATGGGAACTGGTATTGTTATTGTTCATTTTCTGTCTAGAAAGCCATGTAGCTGACATTTCATTGGTCTAGTTTTCCTGTCATGTATGGAAGATAAAATACTTCTGCAGACCTTCCTGTCTTCTGGCTTTTAAAATAGTTCCATTCCCTTGTCAATGACATTCCCTGAGCCTTCACCTCCATCAGAGAAGTGATTGGTAGTTGATGGTTGCTAAGAGAAGGAAGAGTCATGATTTTTAGGACATGATTGTTTGTAGGTTGACCATGCTTCAGTGGCTTGCCTCATATGCATGTGCATATGGACACAACTTCTAGATTCAGAGTTACCATCAACAACAACTGAAAAAACAGCAGCAGCAGCAGCAGCATTAGCAACAAGAGGTCATGAGGTTGGGAGACAAATGGCATTGGGGGGTTTTGAAAAAAGGTAAAGGTGAATGAATACTATCACCATCAATATACATAGTAAAAATATATGAAACATTCAAATAATAAAAATTATTAAGAAACTGAAACAATTTTAACCACCATAGGTTCCAAGGTAAGAATTTGTAAACAGAAGGCTGTCACAATGGCTCAGTCAGGAGGGTGCTTGAAGCAAAAGAAGAAAGATCTTTTGTTTTACTAGAACCCATATAAATAAAGTCCAGTGTGCACAATTCTTGGGAGACAGAAGCCATACCTAGGGTATACTTAGCAGTTAGGAAAGAAAACCAGTGAGGTTCAGGTTCATTGCAGGATTTCTCTACAAAAATCGAACACACTTAGAAGTATTTTTTATCTGACCCCTATATGATGCAAACATCTTGAACATGGAGGCATGCCTATAACCTGTGCACATGGATGTACACATGTGCACACACATACAAATGTACATACACACACATATATAAATATACATTTCTACACATACACAAAATGAATGAACAGAATGAGCACATATTAACATAAATATCATTAATTTGCTATTGTGTTCACCCTACACACAGAAAAAAAGCAGATCATTAACTGGGAGTGGAGAATACACAGCTACTTATAACATTTTTATCTTCTAGGTTTGAAGAAGTATGACCAAAATGATCACAGATTTTATCTGCAGGAAGAAAAATCTGTTCAACTCAAAGGAAGTATGCCCATCAATCATTTCTGCTCAGATATGTCTGAACACAGGGAATGTAAGAGGAGCATTTAGTCAGAAATCATATCTTTGATAGAAAGTGAGATTCACCTCTTTCTCTGCTTCTTGGATTTGAGAATGTTTTTGGCAACAGTGCTATGTTGAGTAGTCTTTGCTTTTCTTTGTCAAAGTTTTGCTTTAGTTGTTGGGAAAAGGCAGCTCAAAGAAGAGTAAGGCTCCACAATGTGAGATATGCAGGAATAACCAGAAAATCCATCCAAACTAAGCCACCCGAGCTTTATAGACAAACCTGGTCACATTTCCTGTAAAGAGCCTTTCCTGTTGACATTTACACCACTAAGTGTATTTTGGCTAAGATCTGCATGCTTTAATTATGCAAGGCATGTGAAAAAATGTATACTTCTTCTTGGGATAAATTTTACATTTAAGAAAATTGGTAGGTAGAAGAGAAAATTGGTAGTTTTATATATTTGTGAGAATATCTGAAATAAAACCTGTCATATTTTTAGCCTTTTACTTTTCAAGACACAAGATTGAGTTGTTTATAGATATTTTCCTGTTTTAAACAAGCAAGATTTAGGCAAGACCTACCTCAAACTTGATCAAATGTTTGTCATTCTCTGCTTGGGAGAAAATGAAGGCATGTTTTTACTTTCATTTATCAAGAAATCAAAACAAAAACCCACAGAAAACAAAAACAAATAAAACAAAACAAAACTTAAGAATCTCTTACCTTCATACTAGAAGTGTTTTTTATTTTATCCTAACTGCATGGGCATTTAGCAGATATTAGTAATAAATGGGGTGACTTCAATCCACTGGCATTCTGAGAATCCATGGAGTTAAACCTCATATTCCCCCATACCAGTTAACACCTTTTGCCACGCAATCAAATATATATATATCACTTTGTGTTGACTCAATTTGTACTTTGACAATTTCATACATGTGTGTAACACATTCTGATTACTCTCATGCTGCCTTATGTCATAGCTTTCCTCGCCCTTGTCCTTCTCCTCTCCCTTTTCCACATTTATGTCATTTAATTTCTGGAACCACTGTCTTTAATGGGGGTCATCTTTTGACATTGGATTGTACCTATCCATTGAAGGCTGGTCAGTTCACTGTTAGGTATAATGTGAACCGCTACTTCCAGTAGAGTAGGTAAGAATAGTGTTTTGTAGGTCTCTTTTCAATCGCTGTTTGAGTGTTGACAGGGCCAGTTCTTATTTCAGGCCCAGTGGATGCAATAGCAGCCGCTGTAAGATCTTACTTGCAATTCCTGGGTCATGCCTTGCAAACAGCACTTTGCAGTTCTTACTTCCAGTTCTTACATTTTCCTTGGTTCCTTTGTTACCATACTCCATGCGTCTTAGTGGGGGTATAAGTTCTACCCGAGGGACTACTGACATCCTAAGACATATTCTTGTAACTGGATTTACAGTATGGGAAATGGATTCTCTCCTATGGAACAGGCCTAAAACCTAGTAAAAAGAGTGGTTGTTTAGTCCTATAACTTGTGCCATTCCACTATTGCAGCAGTGAGCACATCTTCCCTGAGAAACACTGCAGTTTCTATTCTTCATTCTTGGGTATGATCTTTTCTCCAGCACCTTGGTTAGCACCTTTAAGCATTATAAATGATGTTCAAGAAGAAGGAAGGAGGGACCCCTGGTCCTGGAAAAGTTCAATGCAGCAGTGTAGGGGAATACCAGGACAGGGAAGTGGGAACAGGGGGAGGGAAGAGGGCTTATAGGACTTTCAGGAGTGTGTGTGTGTGTGTGTGTGTGTGTGTGTGTGTGTGTATGAGAGAGAGAGAGAGAGACAGAGACAGAGACAGAGAGAGATACTCTATATGTACTGATATATATGCTATCTATATATTAAATTTTCTTTTTCATTTTTATTTCAAAGACAATTTTATTAGAGTTTAAAAGAGAAGCTCCAGGATAGGCTAGCTCTAAATCTCAACAACTTCTTTTGGGAGAATAATGGAGTAAAAAGGAAGAACAACTATTCTATTTGAGCTAGTTGGAGATCATCCACACTATAGGTAAGAGAGCATGTGCTGCAGGAGGACAGATGTAGAGATATTCTGAACATAAAAGGACCTATGTTCAGACAGGTGATGAGCAGAAGGACCAGTTCTACTTCCTGAGACTCAGAACCTAGATATTTCCTGCTTTGCAAAGCATAACCTCAATTCTCTATTTTGATTGTGAATCAATTCCATAGTAAAATAATTTAAAACCCAGAATGTGAATCCACCAAATTGGACAATAATGGCATTTTAGCATTGCTCCCTTCTTTCCCTCTCACCAAATTCCCTGTCAATTTTTTTTATGTGCAACATTATCTAAAATATGACAGTCTTAAAAAGAATCAATTTTATTTTTAAAAGTGCTTCTTTTACTATTTTTTGTCTAAACTCCAATATAACCCAAAAGCAATCAAAGATCAATCCTCCCTCCTATGACTCTATCAGAGAAACATGAGGATGCATTTAAATAGTACAATGCCTGTGGTCCTTAATCCCACATTAGCTTTGTCCTTGGTGAATAACAACAACATTGCTTAGACTCAGTTCCTCTCTTCTGTGCATAAAGCTGATACCTTCAGCGGTTGACATTCCTCTCTACCTGTGCCTTTCCGCCCATACCTACCTCCTGCCCTGAATTTAACACCTTATTACTCTAGCCTTTCATTAATTCATATTTTCCTAAGAAATCTCCATATTAGTTCACATTTTCACCATCCCTTCATGATGAATGAGACTGGTGTGTAACAGAGATTTGGGCATTGGCATCTCTGTAAAAGAGCTAATGATTTATCTGCAGTGTTTATCTCACTGTTATGCAAGTGTTTGTTTACATGTGTTTTTCTTTTTCCTAGACAATCTTTAAAAGTACTTTCTATTTACTTACAAGTAGACATTGCATTGCTTATACTCTTCATCTTTAATTCTTCTGTGTTTGAAACACTGGTGGTCCTGTAGACTTTTGTCTATAATATTCCAGGAGTTTTCCTTCCATTAATAACAAAAAAATTTAAATTATATTTCCAACTTTACCATCATTTTGCAAACTAACTCTCTTGATATTTTCTCTTAGATTTGAGGGCTTTTTCAATACTAATCTATTTTAATTCCTTTCATTTATGTTTTCCCTGTCAACTAGTCATTTTCTCAGCTTTAATACCCTTAACACGTGCAGTTTTCAAGATTCATCACAAAATGCTATGGAGAATATCTTTGGAAATGAATGGGTACTTATGGAAGCTAGAAGAAGGCATCAGATCCCCTAAAACTGAATTTAAAAGTAGTTGTGAACCACCATTGAATGCCAAGAGTTGAACCTAGATTTCCTGAAAGATCAAGTTCTTTTAACCAGTGATTCATCTCCCTAGACATTTGTTATGTTGATTTTAATCACTATATAAACATTTCTATCTCAATTACAGAGAAAAGTAGCTATTTTAATGTGTGTGTTCTTGAGTGCTCATGTATGTATGTGCTCATGTGTATAACACTTGATGGTGTATATGTTTCTGTGAATGTTATGTTCATGTTTATGTGTGTGTACTCAAATGCTTTTCTTATAGTGGATAAGATTCTTGTCAAATCTGTTTTTGACGATTGATGGACCCATATACATATTCTTTAGTCTTTAGAAGTTACTGTCTGAGTTTTTGTATTCTGTATTTGCTAGATCTCATTTCATTCTTCAGCATGTAATAAATTTCAAATAAAAATCATGAAATCATCAAAATTTCTGAAGTTTAGACACTGTCAAGGAGTATAGTCATGTATTCTTTTGTTGTGTGTTCACTGGTCAGGCCACTACTGAGTAGTAAGATGCCCTGGTACTATGTAGAATCAGGCATAGTCTGGGATTTAGACTCAAATCTGCTCTGTGTGGTAACCTTGCCCTTTCTTATTACATGCCATTATGTTGAATATTCTGTTTTAAGAGTTCTTAGTGGTGCTTGAATAGAGTTCATTCTTCTTTAATACCCACTTCCTGTAGCCAAGCCCCAAATACCTGACATATGTGATTTGTAGCATTTCTTTCATTATTTTCAACTCAATGATGAATCTCTTCACCATCATATACCAGTAATACTCAGAATATATAGCAAAGTTTTGGAGGAATGAATTTAATTTTCTCTACTTTCTAATAAACTTGAATTAAAAGAATGAAAAACAAACTTTAGAATGTAAGGGTTACTTATTTGCAAGTTTTTAAAATACTGAACTATTCAATTTATTAACTTAATAATGAATTATAACAACATGAATAACATGTTCATATGCCAATTATATGTTCTTTAAAAGTTACAAACATTATTAAAATAGAATGATTTCTAAAAGTTGAATGTTTAGTTTTTATTTATGTAGATACGTGTATATGTACTATGTGTACAGTTAATCAAGATTATCATATCCACTTGACCTGAAATTAGATGTGAGTGTAAGCTACTTGGCAGGTGAGCTAATCATTTCATTTGGATTTTCAGTAAAAAGCTTAATTACTGAGCCATTACTCTAGCATCAAAATATTTAATATTATAAAAAAATATTATTTCTTCTCAAACTTCTATGGTGAAGACTTTTACTGCTCAGTGAAAAGTATATAGACTGTGCTTTTGGATATAAGTATAGATGTTTGATTGTTGTTATTTCTTGTTTGTTTGTATTTAGTTTCCATGAAATTCTAGTGATTCCTTCTCAAAGGCAGGGACTTAGAATTATTACACACAGAAATGGGAAAATAGATTATTCACGAAAAATATAGAACTAAATAATTTCAAAACAGTTCATTAGAGGCAAATGAGATAAACCACCAGGTATTGAGGCTTGTTTCCAGCCTAAGAACTGAGTTTCATCCAGGATTCACATGATGCAAGCAGAGATCTAACTCTCACAAATTGTCATATGACTTCCACATGTGTGCCACAGCATGCCTTTATGTGCCACATACTTACACATACACAGGGAAAATGAGTGAATGTAATAAAAATATTTTAAGTGGAGCTAAATACTTTAAATTTCTGCAGATACTTTCCCTAAAACATATTACAATGACTTCCAAAAACTGATATGAAATCCTGAAAAGGCTTGTTACTGGATCGTGGAATGTATCAACCCATTTCTTCTAAATTCCTGAGCCCATAGCAGAAACCTGGGAAAGGACAGATCAGTTCACACAGGGCCACACACAATTCTCCAAGAGTTTTAATTAGAGCACAAGCCATCACTGCATAAGAGATGGTCTAATCCTTTAAGCAAGGTGTTAATTGTTAATCTTATTTTTCCTGCCTCATAGCATTGTATAACACTCTGTTTATAATCGGCTTCCTGTGGTAAAAGAATGGAATACTAAACCTTAATACATGTTTTCCCGTAATCATTTTAGTGGCCATGGGTCTTTATAATAGTAGCTAATCTCCATAACATCATCATTAGTGAATGAGGGGAACTAAAATTATAGAGACCCTTTGCTCTAATTATAGACTCCAAATTGCAAATCCATTCTTTAATCAACTGTAAACGCATTGTAAAGGGAACTGTAAGTTCTTTCCAGGGAGCAATATGCATTCAAGCTAGCAGAGTAGAACAGAACAATGTAATGTGCTTGGGGAATAATAATGGAGCATATCCTCATTGTGCCTTCATTGCAATATGGCTCTTTGCTAAGGGTACCACAGTAAGTCACATGCCTCTGCTTCCTTGCTTTGCAGGATTATTATAAAGGCATGACATTGGCATGTTGTTACATGTCCAAAGTTCATGGTTTCAGTGAAATAAGTATATTATCTCATGGCATGGCTACTTTATCTAAGATTACTTATGTTCTGACTTTTCTTAAGAAATTTTTGATAGAATTTTTATTAAAGCCTAAAAGCAACATGAACGTCACACAATTTTTTTAAGTTCACTGTCTCCAGGGTGGCTTTCCTTCTTTCTCAGTCTGTAGCATAGAAGATCCCAAAATAGACTTTCGGGGAGTGGGGGGGGGGGCTAGAAAAGGGGAAATCATTTGAAATGTAAATAAATTATATCGAATAAAAAAAAAAGTTCAAAAAAAATAAAAAAGAAATTGAAATAGGTATGGATATAGAACAGTTCCACTATTCTAGTAGTGCTTTGAATGTATCACAGGGCCATCAAGCAGCAAGCAGCTATTAACTATAGGAAAAATAGGTTTCAGCAGAAAGACAATAAATTCAGTAAGTAGGAATCCTGCTTTCTAGGTGTGAAAATTAGTAGAACGAATCACATGTCGGCATGACAAGTCTTTCAGTAGCAAGCCTAGCATACAAACAACTAAGTACTCAATATTTATTGCTATTTAGTTGGTCCTGTGAAGGGGAATGCCAGGGTGGAGAGGCTGGAGTGGGTAGGTGGGTGGGTGGGGAAACACCCACATAGAAGCAGGGGGAGGGGTGATGGGATAGGGAGTTTCCAGGGGCAGGGGAGGGGAATTTGGAAAGGGGATAACATTTGAAATGTAAATAAAGAAAATATCCAATTAAAAAAAATAAATAAAATAAAAAAAAAAGAAGATCCCAAAATATATTTCTATAATACCACAAATATTTTAGCATTTCATGTATAAAGTAACAGATACAATTTTTAAGTCCTAAACAAGAACTCGATTTTAACTGAATGCTAGATAATTTATGGATGTTCCTAGGATTTTTTTTTTAATTTTATTCGATATATTTTTTATTTACATTTCAAATGATTTCCCCTTTTCTGGTTCCCCACTCCCCAAAAGTCACATAAGCCCCCTTCCCTCCCTCAGTTTTCCCACCCATCCCTTCCCACTTCCCTGTTCTGGTTTTGTCTTATACTGCTACACTGGGTCTTTCCAGAAATAGGGGCCACTCCTCCATTCTTCTTGTACCTCATTTGAAGTGTGGATTATGTTTTGCATATTCCAGTATTCCAAGCTAATATCCACTTATTAGTGAGTGCATACCATGATTGAGCTTTTGAGACTGGGTTACCTCACTTAGTATGATGCTCTCCAGCTCCATCCATTTGCCTAAGAATTTCATGAATTCATTGTTTCTAATGGCTGAATAGTACTCCATTGTGTAGATATACCACATTTTTTGCATCCATTCTTCTGTTGAGGGATACCTGTGTTCTTTCCAGCTTCTGGCTATTATAAATAGGGCTGCTATGAACATAGTGGAACATGTATCCTTATGACATGCTGGGGAATCCTCTGGGTATATGCCCAGGGGTGGTATACCCACATACCTATCGCCACTTGATCCTGGACAAAGGGGCTGATAACATCCAATGGAAAAAAGATAGCCTTTTCAACAAATGGTGCTGGTTCAACTGGAGATCAGCATGCAGAAGAATGCGAATTGATCCATCCTTGTCTCCTTGTACTAAGCTCAACTCCAATTGGATCAGGGACCTCCATATAAAGCCAGACACTCTGAAGCTAATAGAAAAGAAACTGGGGAAGACCCTTGAGGACATTGGTACAGGGGGAAAGTTCCTGAACAGAACACCAATAGCCTATGCTCTAAGATCAAGAATTGACAAATGGGACCTCATAAAATTACATAGTTTCTGTAAAGCAAAGGATACCATCAAAAGGACAAATTGGCAACCAACAAATTGGGAAAAGATCTTCACCAACCCTACATCAGATAGAGGGCTAATATCCAATATATACAAAGAACTCAAGAAGTTAGACCCCAGAAAACCAGATAACCCTATTAAAAATGGGGTACAGAGTTAAAAAAAGAATTCTCACCTGAAGAACTTCGGATGGCGGAGAAACATCTTAAAAAATGCTCAACTTCACTAGTCATCAGGGAAATGCAAATCAAAACAACCCTGAGATTTCACCTTACACCAGTCAGAATGGCTAAGATTAAAAACTCAGGAGACAGCAGATGTTGGCGAGGATGTGGAGAAAGAGGAACACTCCTCCACTGCTGGTGGGGTTGCAAATTAGTACAACCACTCTGGAAATCAGTCTGGCAGTCCCTCAGAAAACTGGGCATGTCACTTCTGAAAGATCACGTTCCTAGGATTCTTAACTGATTAGAGAAAATGGAATTAATACATGGGTATATCCAGCATCTGCCATCTTTATTTTCTTGTTAAAGACAAGATAGGTAAATATATAACTTTATCGTCTCTCCTTGTGGTAATGCAAAGTTAAACTGTAGACTTCCTCCAATGTTTCTCTTTAGAATCTAGTATTTTTCCTTGGAAAAGAAAGAACTTCCAAGGAATCAAGGTCATCCTTTTCTTCCCTAATGATCTCAGATGTTATTTTTACATGAAAATTGACCAATAGTATTTTTCTCAGGAACAGTACTCTCCCTTGTCTACCTGAAAACTATCTAATCTCAGACTTCATGTTCTCATCCTACCCGGCATTATAATTATTAACTCCTCATGATTTTATAGGAAATAAACTTCATGAAGAGTTCTATAGCATCATGTGTGAGAGGTTTGAATGATCAACTCAGTGTCGGCTAGTAGCCAGAGCTCCACAAGTTTCCTTTGTTTGATCTGCCAGTGATTGTTTTTCTTTTAGACTGCCACAATCCTTACATCAGTTTTGTTCTTTAGGAGTTCTGATTCTTATAGGAACACATAATTAAAATCAAAAGTCTACCTTTTCTAGGTAAGGCTAATTTGGAAAGAATAACGACACTCAAAATTAATAAAACTCAGTGTTTAGCTTTTAATATTCTAGTAGAAAAATATCTTTCAGTTTCCCAGAAAACTGGGTGTTTTACCATGACATTTTTGTTCTGCTTCAATATTCCTATGCTTTCAACAACAATTTTCTTATATTTGAATTATTACCGAGAGCTACAAAGGTTAACATTAAATATATTAACTTTTTAATGTTATTCAGCTTTTTCCTCCATTAGTCTTCCCTAGATGTCAGTCATTATTTACATAATTATTTCGTCAATCTTGCCACAGCTTCTTACCTCCAGAGTGTAATACAATGAGCATTCATATTTCATGCTGTCCCAGAAAGGCCGAGTGTGAGGTGACTAGTGTAAATGACGTCCATTCATAAGATGACCTGGAGCAGGTCTGTAGCTTGGTGGAAAGTCTGCTTTGGATCCAGGACACAATGGGACCCTAAGAAGCTGAGAGTTTGAATCGACAGGTGGTGAATGTACTACAGTTGTCAGCTGGCCTTTGGAGGATGTACATGTCATAGAAGACATAGGGTTTTCATTCTATAAGGGAATGCCATTCTCTCAAAACAAGCAAAAATTCATCCATACATCAGCATATTGTACTACAATTTGAGTACCTAGGATCTGTGAAAAAAAATCATACTACTAATGATACTCAGGCTATAATATTTTTTTGTCATGGACCCTGCTCACCCTTACTTAGCTAATATTACTGGCAAAGTAGGGCTTTGTGACATGACCAATATAACTTAGAGCCTTCATGACATCATTAAATTATTTTCTGTAATTTTTAGTTACTACCTGATGGAATTTATAAGAGCCTAGAATAGTCATAGGAGCATATTGATAATGGGATATGCTATCTCTTCCTTCCCTTGCTAAAGCTTTAAAAAATGTCTTTGGAGAGGATTCTTAAAGCTGGTTCACTGTTTGGTTTCTAATAGAAGTCCTGCAGCAGAAGCAGAGTCCATGTAAGTTTCAGACCTCACATCCAATAGGAGCTCTTCAGGCGTTACAGTCCTCTCATGTTCTACTGAAGATTTTTTTTTAACTGAAGAATATAAAGTGAAAACTTATGAAGAGAAGGACAAATATTCTAAATTTTTATCAATATTTTAACGCGTTTTAAGTTTTAGGTTTTTCATTCACTGTTGTGGAGAAGACTGTGAAATATAGTCACGGGGTCAAGGCACTTAGAAGAGAGAAAAACCTTTTCTTGAAGCTAGACTCCTCTGATCTCACCCACCACTTACATTTGTGGACCTCTCTTTGAAATGTTTTGTTCTAAATCTTTGTAGCTCTAGAGATATTTTCTATAGCTCACTTTTCCATTAGTAAGATTTCTGGAAGTCATAATAAGGAAGACTTTTTAAATTTTAATTAAATTACAAACAAAATAAAATAACAAAAATGTTATTCATTTAAGCTACAATTCTTTCACCCTTAGATATACTCCCTCATTTGGACTCAAGAGAAAAGTTGAACGGAGGAATGGCTTGTGTGCTTGTCTCTCCCTTGTGCAGTCCTCCACCAATGCTCCACCAGTGCTCCACCACTTACATTAAATATCAAGAAGAATATTTACTTTAGAGTGAGACTCAAGAGGATTTATTACAATGATTTTCCCTGGCACAAGAAAACCCAGTATCTTTGCATCTCCCAAACTGTCCTCCACAATCCTCATTTTACGACTTTTCCTTAAGACTTGTTCCTGGCTCCAGTTTCCTTAACTAGCTCTCCTCCTCTTCAAACCTGTTCATAATCCTTAAGTCACTTTCTTTGAACTTGCTCCAATTTCTTCTTATGTCTTATGAACTAATTATAAAAATTAAAATTCCTCTAGAAAAGAAACATAAAGAAAGACATGTCCACATGCTCTTGACACAATTATTACCCATCCTTAGAGGCAATATTGAGCACTTTTTAAAGGAGGTGCACATACCATATCTTTTGGAAACCTAGTGATAACTGTGTGGAATATCGAGACTATTTGAGTGTCTTCTGCTTGTCTCCTCCCTAGTCTACTGATGCTTTTCCAGCCTGCACTGTTTCTATGCCAATTTTCCCTTGGCCTGCTTATCCAAACTTCATCCTTCATAGCACAAGGAAGAGAACCAAGGGGATGCAGGAGCTAAGTTGTATTCTACTGTGTTTTAGGTTTCTTGGTTCAGTTCTTGCCTTTTTTAACCACTACCCTCATCCTGATGCCACCCATCTATAGTTGAATGTCCCAGATTGCCTCATTAATTCTGCTTCTCCTATCATCCCATCAATCCTGCGTTGGCCACTATGTCCCAGTTTAGTAGTCTGAGGTGCTTGAAACCCTGTTCATTCAGCCTATCCCTCCTCCTGCCTCTTTAGTTAAACTGTGTACAGGGCCTTAAATTATGTTTCTATCTTGCCATGTTACCAATACCCGTGCAAACAAACTTCTCAAAAGTAGAAATGTGAACACCCAACAAACACATGAAAACTTCTCAAAACCTCTAGCCATCAGAACACCAAACAAATGTGCAACAAACAGGCATATTTTACCACCAAAAGTCTGTGGTTGGGGAAATTAAGCACAGATAAATACACAGGTTATCTGAAATCATATAGCAATGGAGCAAATATGAGTACTTCATATTGATCCAGTCATATAACAGGTGACATCATTCATCATGTTCACTGTAGCATGACACAACCTGAAATAGTACAAATTATTGTTTGGTAACATCATCAAATGCGTGTAAACCTCTTTTAGCTCCCACCATTGATAATGGGAAAGCAAAAATGTCTGTCTAGTCTTGTTTCTGCACAGAGTGGGTCTGGATGGCTGCTGAGAGTTGTCATGGAGGGTATATAAGGAAATGTGACAAATGGGGTGACATTGAGCTACTGCATAAAAAGAGGCAAGGAAATAGCACAGAGAGCCCATATACAGGATGGATAACATTGCATAAGGAAATATTATTCAACTATAAAGAAGAGCCAAGTATTAGTACTTTCAGGAAAACAGATGGAACTGGAGGATTTCATATTAAGCCCATTAGGAAAGTAGCTATCATATATTTGTTCTCTTATGTGAAACCTGGAAAAGAAAGTGTTTTCTCATAACTCTGTCTTTTCCCTAATTCTACAGAGGCTGACTGTGTTTCTCAGTCTTTTGGTATGATAGTTCCTGATAGGTGAAGACTCTGTCCCAGTTGTGAGGTATCCAGGTCCAGTTTCCTGACCATGCCAGGGATGCTGTTTGGCATGTGACATTCTTGACTAACTACACTTATACAAAAGTTAGTGGGAAACCTAGATATTCTATTGCCTAGTAGAACAGATGACATGATACTTTGGCTTTTCCTCAAGCTATTTACAGCTTCCTCAATGTCATGCATGCTCTTTTCCTGCTTTCGTTGACTTATTTGACTTCCCTGATGTAATACCAGATCTTAGATGTTGTTTTTAGAGGGACCACTTCATTGATATAAACTCCCATATTCCCTTACCTTTCAGTGACACTCCATATTGTGTTCTGTCCCTGCTCCACTTGTCGAAGGGAGGAAACAAACAAAGGAAAACCTTGCGAACATCTCTGCTATAGGTACTGGTACTGTAATTGGAGGTCAGAGGAAACCTCTATTCCAGAGAAGAATTCTTTAGTTCATTAGAACTCCCTCCCCACATACCAGATACATAATATACATGCTAATATATACATATAATATAATATACATACATAATAAACAAGGCATGTTGGGGAGGCATTTGGGAGCTAGGGAATATAATTTCAAAGTATTCTGTTATTTTTTTTTTGTTTCAAGTTCATCATTTATATTTAGATTGATTTCTTAGTGAGAGTTAACTTATAAGTATAAAACATAGAGACTATGCTGAAAGAGAAAGCTGTGTACGAGTGTCTGTAAGAAGAGGTGTTTCTAGGTTTCTGCCCTTAGAAGAAGTATAGCTGAGATACCCTCTGTGTTTGCAGGTGCATCCTAGGACCCTTCCATCTACACGTGCTGTGAGTCCCTACTTTTATATGGCAGCTCTCTCTAAGTTATTACCATATCTCCAGGCAATGCCAATTTGGAAGAGAGTACCTTTGCCCATCCTTGTCCCTAATAAAGAAGTTCCTGATGGTTCTAGTCTTCAAGAACCTACTTAGAACTTGTTAAGTGTTAAAATTTTTTTCATTCATTATTTACTTAGTAGATAGCGCTAAAAGGACCACACTTCTTTTTTTAAATAATTTTTTATTTTCAATATTTTTAGTTTACAATCAAAATTATTTTCCCTTTCCCGGTTGCCCCCTCCCCATAAGTCCCTAAGCCCTCTTCCCTCCACCCATTTTCCTATCAGTGGCCTCCTACTTCTCCCCTCCTACTTCTCTGTCCTGGTACTCCCCTACAATGCTGGAATAAGCATTTTTCAGGACCAGGGACCTCTCTTTCCACCTTCTTGGGAGTCATTTGATATGTGAACTGTGTCTTGGGTATTCAGAGTTTCTGAGCTAATATCCACTAATCAGTGACTGTATTCCATGTGTGTTCTTTTGTGTTTGGGTTACCTCACTTAGGATAATATTTTCCAGTTCCAACCATTTGCCTAAGAATTTCATGAATTCATTGTTTTTAATTGCTGAGTAGTATTCCATTGTGTAAATACACCACATTTTCTGTATCCATTCCTCCATTGAGGGACATCTGAGTTCTTTCCAGCTTTTGGCTATTATAAATAGGGCTGCTATGAACATAGTGGAGCATGTGTCCTAATTGCATGCTGGGGAATCCTCTGGGTATATGCCCATAAGTGGTATTGCAGGGTCCTCTGGAAGTGTCATGCCCAGTTTTCTGAGGAACAGCCAGACTGATTTCCAGAGTGGTTGTACCAACTTGCATTCCCACCAGCAGTGGAGGAGTGTTCCTCTTTCTCCACATCCTCATCAACACCTACTGTCTCCTGAGTTTTTAATCTTAGCCACTCTGACTGGTGTAAGGTGAAATCTCAGGGTTGTTTTGATTTGCATTTCCCTAATGACTAATGATGTTGAACATTTTTTAAGGTGCTTCTCAGCCATCCTAAGTTCTTCAGGTGAAAATTCTTTGTTTAGTTCAGTACCCCATTGATTTTTGCAGATGATATGATAGTATACTTTTTTCCTATATTGTTTGTTTACATTCTGAATGTTTTTCCCTTTCCTGCTTCCCCCTCCCTTAGGTCTCATAATCCCTCTTCCCTCTGCCCAATTCCCAATCACCCCTACCCATTTCCCTGTCCTGGTACTTCCCCTACAATGCTGGATCAACTCTTTTCAGAACCAGGGCCCTCTCTTTCCCTCTTCTTGGGTATCATTTGATATGCTAATTGTGTCTTGAGAATTCAGAGCTACTGGGTTAATTAATATCCACTTATCAGTGATTGCATTCCATGTGTATTCTTTTGTGGATATATACAAAGAACTCAAGAAGTTAGAACCCAGAGAATCAATAATAACCAGAGAATAATAATTTAGTAACCCTATTAAAAATGGGGTACTGAGCTAAACAAAGAATTTTCACCTGAAGAAATTCAGATGGGTGACAAGCACCTTAAGAAATTTTCAACATCATTAATCATTAGGGAAATGCGAATCAAAACAACCCTGAGATTTCACCTCACACCAGTCAGAATGGCTAAAGTTAAAAACTCAGGAGACAGCAGGTGTTGGCAAGGATGTGGAGAAAAAAGAACACTTCTCCACTGCTGGTGGGATTGCGAGATGATACAACCACTCTGGAAATCAGTCTGGCGGTTCCTCAGAAAACTGGACATGACACTTCCAGAGGACCCTGCTATACCTCTCCTGGGCATATGCCCAGAGGATTCCCTGGCATGCAATTAGGACACATGCTCCACTATGTTCATAGAAGCCCTATTTATAATAGCCAGAAGCTGGAAAGAACCCAGATGTCCCTCAGTGGAGGAATGGATACAGAAAATGTGGCATATTTACCCAATGGAATACTACTCAGCAATTCAAAACAATGAATTCATGAAATTCATTGCAAATTGTTGGAACTGGAAAATATTATCCTAAGTGAGGTAACATAATCAGAAAAGGACCACACTTATTAAAAATGTTTATATGTGAGTGGAAATTATTGTTCTTTACCATCCAGTGGATGAGGATACCATTACCATTAGGAGCATGGGTAGGGTAGATGGCTTTGACATTGTGATGTTGATTCTGTGCTGATTTTGTACATCTGAGTTAAGTAGAGTTTTGGAAAATAAATAATGACACTTCTCATAGATTTTATTAGTCACAAGATTTTACCACAAACATTTGTGATTGTGAAATAAGTCTAATGCATTTTGGTAATTGATTGGTGTTGATTAGTGGGTGTTTTCCTTTTATCAGGGTTATATTTCTGACACTTAGATGTAAGATCTGGTGTCTAGGGTCGCCCTCTGGATCAGGAGCAGCCTGGGCCACATGCCCCTTCTTCAGACAGTGCAGAGGGCCAGCAGTGTACCAGGAGGCCGGCTAAAGGGAGGCAACTTGCACTGGTGAGTCTGTCTGACCCCGCAGAGTGGAGGATCCAGTAAGGAGGCCTGGCAGGAGCCTTCCAGATGCCACCTCTGGATTGGGGGCAGCCTGGACCACACGCCCCATCCCCAAGCAGTGTAGTGGGCTAGAGGTGCATCTGGAGGCCAGCTGCAGGGAGGCAGCTTGCATGGGTGAGTCCTGCATTAACAACAAGACCAACTAACACCAGTGAGATCTAGATGGCAAAAGGCAAACGTAGGAACATTACTAACAGAAATCAAGGCAATATGGCAACATCTGAACCCAATTCTCAATTAATAGCACGTCATGGATACTCCAACACTCCAGAAAAACAAGATTTGGATTTAAAATCACTGGTCATGATGCTGTTACAAGAACACATGAAGGACATAAATAAATCTCTTAAAGAAATTCAGGAGAAAAATGATCAAAAGCTAGAAGCCCATACAAGAAAAACACAAAACCCACTTAAAGAAATTCAGGAGAATATGGGATGAAATATAGAAGACAATAAGGAGGAAATGCAAAAATCACTTAAAGAAATACAGGAGAACTTTGATCAACAGGCAGAAGTCATGAAATAGGAAACACAAAAATCTCTCAAAGAATTACAGGAAAACACAAACAAGCAAGTGAAGGAACTGAGCGAAAACATCCAGGATCTAAAATCAGAAGTAGAAACAACTAAGAAATTGCAAAGGGAGGCAACTTTAGAGATAGAAAACCTCAGGAAGAAATCAGGGGCCACAGATGCAAATATCAACAACAGAATACAAGACATAGAAGAAAGAATCTCAGATGCCGAAAATGCCATAGAAACCATGGACTTAATGGTCAAAGAAAATGTAAAATGCAAAAACTTGTAAGCCCAAACATCCAAGAAATCCAGGACACAATGAGAAGGCCAAACCTAAGGATTATAGGCATAGATGAGAGTGAAGATTTACAACTTAAAGGGCCAGCAAATATCTTCAACAAAATTATGGAAGAAAACTTCCCTAATTTAAAGAGAGAGATGCCCATGAATATACAAGAAGCCTACAGAACTCCAAACAGACTGGACCAGAACAGAAATATATCTCGTCACATAATAATCAAAACCCCAAATGTACTAAAAAAGGAAAGAATATTAAAGGTAGTAAGAGAAAGAGGCCAAATGACATATAAAGGAAGACCTATCATAATCATACCAGACTTCTCACCAGAGACTATGAAAGCTAGAAGATCCTGGGCAGATCTCATGCAGACTCTAAGAGAACACAAATGCCAGCCAAAACTATAATACCCAGCAAAACTCTCAATCACCATAGATGGAGAAATCAAGATATTCCATGATAAAACCAAGTTTACCCAATATCTTACCACAAACCAAGCCCTACAAAGGATAATAGGAGGAAAACACCAATATAAGGAGGGAAACTTCACCCTGGAAAATGCAAGAGAGTAACCTTCTTTCATCAAACCCAAAAGAAGATAACCAATCAAATATAAAAGATAACATCAAAAATGACAGGAAGTAATAATCACTATTCCTTAATATCTCTTAACATCAATGAAATCAATTCCCTAATAAGAAGACATAGACTAACAGACTGGATACATAAACAGGATCCTACATTTTCCTGCATATAGGAAACACACCTCAGTGTCAAAGACAAACACTACCTTAGAGTAAAAGGCTGGAAGACAATTCTACAAGCAAATGGTCTCAGGAAACAAGCCCGGAGTAGCCATTCTAATATCAGATAAAATTGACTTTCAACCTAAAGTCATCAAAAGAGACACTGAGGGACACTTCTTGCTGGTCAAAGGAATAACACACCAATAAGAACTCTCAATCCTGAACATCTATGCTCCAAATACAAAGGCACCCTCATTCATAAAAGAAACTTTACTAAAGCTCAAAGCACACATTGCACCTAACACAATAAATGTGGGTGACTTCAACACTGCACTTTCCTCAATGGACCGATCAGGAAAACAGAAACTAAACAGGGATACAGTGAAACTAATTGAAGCTTTGGACCAATTAGATTTAACACACACATGCACACAGACACACAGACACACACACACACACACACACACATATATAGAACTTTTCACCCAAAAGCAAAAGAATATACCTTTTTCTCAGCACCTCATGGTACCTTCTCCAAAATCGACCATATAAATGGTCACAAGGCAGACCTCAACAAATATAAGAAGATTGAAATAATCCCATGCCTCCTATCAGATCACTATGGAGGAAAAGTGGTCTTCAATAGCAACAAAAACAACAGAAAGCCCACATACACATGGAAACGGAACAATACACTACTCAATGATACCTTGGTCAAGGAAGAAATAAAGAAAGAAATCAAAGACTTTTTAGAATTTAATGAAAATGAAGACACAACATACCAAAATCCATGGGACACAATGAAAGCAGTGCTAAGAGGAAAACTCATAGCACCGAGTGTCTCCAAATAGAAAATGGGAAAGCATACACTAGCAGCTTAATGACACACCTGAAAGCCCTGGAGCAAAAAGAAGCGAATTCACACAGGAGGAGTAGAAGGCAGGAAATCATCAAACTCTGGGCTGAAATCAATCAAGTAGAAACTAAGAGAACTATACACAGAATCAACAAACCCAGGAGCTGGTTCTTTGAGAAAATCAACAAGATATATAAACCCTTAGCCAAACTAACCAAAGGACACAGAGACAGTATCCAGATTAACAAAATTAGAAATGAAAAGGGAGATATAACAACAGAAACTGAGGAAATTCAAAAAATCATCAGATCTTACTATCAAAGCCTATACTCAACACAACTGGAAATCTGGAGGAAATGGACAATTTCCTAGACAGATACCAAACACTAAAATTAAATCATAATCAAATAGATCATCTAAACACTCCCATAATCCCTAAAGAAATAAAAGGGGTCATCATAGAAAGTCTCCCAACCAAAAAAAAAAAAAAAGCACAGGACCAGATGGTTTTAGTGCAGATTTGCAGATTTCTATCAGACCTTCAAAGAGGACCTAACATCAATACTCTTCAAACTATTCCACAAAACAGAAACAGAAGGAACACTACCCAACTTGTTCTATGAAGCCACAATTACACTGATACCAAAACCACACAAAGATCCAACAAAGAAAGAGATCTTCCGGCCAATTTCCCTTATGAATATCAATGCAAAAATACTCAATAAAATTCTTGCCAACTGAATCCAAGAACACATCAAAATGATCATCCACCACGATCAAGTGGGCTTCATCCCAGGGATGCAGGGATGGTTCAATATACAGAAATCCACCAATGCAATCCACTACATAAACAAACTCAAAGAAAAAAAACCATATAATCATTTCATTACATGCTGAAATAGCATTTGACAAAATTCAGCATCCTTTCATGCTAAAAGTCTTAGAAAGAAAAGGAATTCAAGGCCCATACCTAAACATAGTTAAAGCAATATACAGCAAACTGGAGCCAATATCGAACTAAATGGAGAGAAACTTGAAGCAATGCCACTAAAATCAGGAACTAGACAAGACTGCCCTCTCTCTCCATATCTTTTCAATATAGTACTTGAAGTTTTACCTAGAGCAATTAGACAACATAAGTATGTCAAAGGATACAAATTGGAAAGGAAGAAGTAAAATTATCACTATTTGCAGATGACATGATAGTATACTTAAGTGACCCAAAAAACTCCACCAGAGAACTCCTACAGCTGATAAACAACTTCAGCAAAGTGTTAGGTTGTAAAATTGACTAAAGCAAATCAGTTGCCTTCCTATACTCAAAGGATAAACAGGCTGAGAAAGAAGTTAGGGAAATGATACCCTTCACAATAGCCACAAACAAAAATAAAGTATCTTGGTGTGACTCTAACCAAACAAGTGAAAGATCTATACGACAAGAACTTCATGTCTCTGAAGAACGAAATTGAAGAAGACCTCAGAAAATGGAAAAATCTGCCATGCTCGTGGCTTGGCAGGATTAATATAGTTAAAATGGCCATCTTGCCAAAAGCAATCTACAGATTCAATGCAATCCCCCATCAAAATCCCAACTCAGTTCTTCACAGAGTTAGAAAGAGCAATTCTCAAATTTATCTGGAATAACAAAAAACCCAGGATAGCTAAAACTATTCTCAACAGTAAAAGAACTTCTGAGGGAATCCCAGACCTCAAGCAATACTACAGAGCGATAGTGTTAAAAACTGCATGGCATTGGCACAGGGACAGTCAAGTGGACCAATGGAATAGTATTGAAGACCCAGAAATGAATCCACACATCTATGGTCACTTGATCTTCGACAAAGGATCTGAAATAATCCAGTAGAAAAAAGATGACCTTTGCAACAAATGGTACTGGTTCAACTGGAGGTCATCATGCAGGAGAATGCGAATTGATCCATTCTTATCTCCTTGTACTACGTTCATCTCCACGTGGATCAAGGATCTCCACATAAAACCAGACACACTGAAACTAATAGAAAAGAAACTGGGGAAAACCCTTGAGGACATGGGCACAGGGGAAAAGTTCATGAACAGAACACCAATAGCTTATGCTCTAAGATCAAGAATTGACAAATGGGATCTCATAAAATTACAAAGTTTCTGTAAGGCAAAGGACACTGTCAAAAGGACAAAATGGAAACCAACAAATTGGGAAAAGATCTTCACCAACCCTACATCTGATAGAGGGCTAATATCCAGTATATACAAAGAACTCAAGAATTTAGACCCCAGAGAACCAAATAACACTTTTAAAAAATGGGGTACAGACCTAAACAAAGAATTTTCACCTGAAGAAATTCGGATGGCTGAGAAGCACCTTAAAAAATGTTCAACATCATTAGTCATTAGGGAAATGCAAAAATCCAGGATAGCTAAAACTATTCTCAAGAATAAAAGAACTTCTTTGGGAATCAGTATCCCAGACCTCAAACATTACTACAGAGCAATTGTGTTGAAAACTTCATGGTATTGGTACAGTGACAGGCAAGTGGATCAATGGAATAAGATTGAAGACCCAGAAATGAACCCACACACCTATGGTCACTTGATCTTCGACAAAAGAGCTGAAAACATCCAGTGGAAAAAAGATAGCCTTTTCAACAAATGGTGCTGGTTCAATTGGATGTCAGCATGCAGAATGAGAATTGATCCATTCTTATCTCCTTGTACTAAGCTCTACTCCAAGTGCATCAAGGACTTCCACCTGACACACTGAAACTAATAGAAAAGAAACCGGGGAAGACCCTTGAGGACATGGGCACTGGGGAAAAGTTCCTGAACAGAACACCAATAGGTTATGCTCTAAGATCAAGAATTGACAAATGGGACCTCATAAAATTACAAAGTTTCTGTAAGGCAAAGGACACTGTCAAAAGGACAAAACAGCAACCAGCAATTTGGGAAAGTATCTTCACCAAACCTAAATCTGACAGAGGGCTAATTTCCAATATATATAAGGAACTCAAGAATTTAGACCCCAGAGAACCAAATAACCCTATTAAAAATGGGGTACAGAGCTAAACAAAGAATTTTCACCTCAGGAACTTAGGATGGCTGAGAAGCACCTTAAGAAATGTTCAACATCATTACTCATTAGGGAAATGCAAATCAAAACAACCCTGAGATTTCACCTCACACCAGTCAGAATGGCTAAGGCTAAAATCTCAGGAGACAGCAGGTGTTGGCAAGGATGTGGATAAAGAGGAACGAATACTCCTTCACTGCTGGTGTGGTTGCAATAAGATACAACCACTCTGGAAATCAGTCTGTCAGTTCCTCAGAAAACTCGGCATGACACTTCTGCAGGACCTGCTACACCTCTCCTGGGCATATGCCCAAAGGATTCCCCGGCATGCAATAAAGACACATGGTCCCCTATGTTCATAGCAGCCTTATTTATAATAGCCAGAAGCTAGAAAGAACCCAGATGTCCCTCAATGGAGGAATGGATACAGAAAATGTGGTATATTTTCACAATGGAATACTACTCAGCAATTAAATACAATGAATTCATGAAATTCTTAAGCAAATGGTTGAAACTGGAAAATATTATCCTAAGTGAGGTAGCCCAATCACAAAAGAATACACATGGCATGCAATCACTGATAAGTGGATATTAATTAGCCCAGAAGCTCTAAATTCTCATGGCACAATTAGCATATCTAATGATTCCCAGGAAGAAGGAAGGAGAGGGCCCTGGTTCTGAAAAGACTAGATCCAGCTTTGTAGGGGAGTTACCAGGGCAGAGAAATGGGAGGGGTGTGATTGGGAAATGGGCATAGGGAAAAGGGCTTATGAGACTGATGGGGTTGGGAGGAGCCGGGAAAGGGGAAAGCATTCAGAATGTAAATTAAGAATATAGAATTTCCCACTGCCTTGCTAAAATACCTGAGAAAAAGCAACTTAAGGAAAGAAGGTTTGTTTTGGGCTATGTTTTGAGTGTATAATCTTTATGTTGAGGAAGGAGTGGTAGAAATAACAGATTGTGCCTATGGTAGCAGAACTGTAGTTGTTTGCCCATATCAGTGATATGAGGCTGTAACTGAGACTAGGTAATAATGCCAAAGTGTCTAGCAAGGCTGCACCTCTTAAAGGTTTCACAGTTTCAAAACAGGATTATTAGAGGTCAAGTATTCAAACATATGATTCCTGGGGAGGCAGTTTTAAATATTATTATTTATTATTATAGAAATGAAAGTATAATTATACATTTTATCCTTTCTTTTCTTTCCTCTAATCTTTCCTGTATATACCACTCCCTTGAAATCATGACCTCTTCTCCTTAATATTCATTTTTTTACATACACAGACATACACACACACACACACACACACACATACACACACACGCGTGCGGACCTAAATAAATAAATACAACTTGATTAGTCTTATTGTGTTTCTTGTGTGCATATGATTTCAGGGCTGACCACTTGGTATTAGGTAACCAATTAGGGGGCTCATCGCTGGGGAAGACTATTTCTCCTGCTCTCAGATTACTTGGTTGGTTGTAAAGGGTTATTTTTGTCTACAGGTGGGGGCCCCTGATGTTTCCCCATTTTCCCCATTCCATGTTAACATGTCTATTGGTGTTCTTCAGGGAGGCATTTTACATCTAAACCATGACAGCTGTGGTTTGCCCTGGCAACTGCTCCTGTTGATAAATAGCCAATAATTCTGCTTCTCTGCCTGTGCTGTGTCAGGTTGAACCTGTACAGCTATTCTTCCTGGGAGCAGCAGAGTAGATGGGGTCAGATGCCACCGCACTGAAGCATGATACTGTTGGTGAGGAATGTTTTTCAAGCAAGTCCCAATTTGTGCTGTTTGGCATCTGGGCAGAGAAGCTGAGAGCTTTTGCCTGAAGTGAACTGAATGGCAATGTACCAGATTTTTCTTTTCATTGTGGGTAAACCAATCCTCAGACATGATTTTCTATGTGAACATTTTTATGTCAGTGCTTTGAAATGGAAGGCAGTATTGAAAGCAGTAACTAGATGTGATCGTGGCTATGTTGAGAAACACCGACACAAGTGATTCACATACTCTGCAATTATTACCAAGTTCATTAACTTTCTGGACACTTTATATTTCATTCTGAAAAGAAAACTTTTGCAATTTAATTTACATATTTTAAGATAATTAGTAGAAACTTTCTAAATTCTATTCTGAAGGCTTTTAAGCCATGTTGTGTTCTTGGAGTTGCTTGGAAGTTTTTACTATTATTATTTTTTTAATGATTGGCAGCTAAGTCCGAACTTAGGTTTGGGGGAAAGTAGAAAAGTATGATTCCCCTCCTCAATTCCTTCTGTCTGTGACTTTCAACTCTTGAAATAGATTTCTCTGAACTTGCTGATGATTTCATTACAGCTGCAGGGTGTGGGTTTAGAACACAGAAACAGGGAAAATGTCCAGATGCAGTTTATTATGACAACGTCAATTATGTAGATTCAGAGCACCCTTGTTCATATCTATCAGTGGTTCCAGAGATGAGAAAAAAACATGTTTATGGTCTCAGCTCCTGTTTCTCTTTTTGATGAAGAACTGCGGGTATATGTAAATAACTATTGGGATGTATTTTGCCAGCAGAATCTGCATAGGGACAGGCTCTTCCACTCAAATCAGTTAATATTCCATTGTTAGGGTTCTGTCTTTTATATGTAAAGACATTCAGGAAAGGGATTGGATCACTACACAAACAACAGGGTTCTCAGACTTGGCTTTGCCCTGTGACGTTCCTGCCAAAGACTATTGGAGTCTCTGTGTTTGTTCAATAGGTAAAACAACACAAGCTTTTGCCTGTCACAAGTGGTGCTTCATTTATTTATTTAGAGTCCTTCCCTCCTGGATTGCTACATCCTGCTCTGAAAATACAAGCATATGGCTTCTGACAGCTCAGCTTTCTGCTCCGTCAGGATTCTACTTAAGCTACTTGTTTCTCTTTAAGAAAATTACCTGCCTTCACTCTACCATCTCTTGAGACTCCATTTACAATCAAAATGCAGGTATTTACATGGTGAAGTGATTAAACAGACAGGACAGAATAATAACAGCAGTCTCTGGAATCTCACAGAGTTTTCCTGTGCTTCAGGGGAAGTGTTTAGAGAAAGCAGATGAAAGAAACACATCTAAATATGGACGAAGAACAATGTGGAAGGAAGGTACCATTTCGATTTCAAGTATTTGTCTCAGATTTACTTGCTGGTTTTCAGTTGTTCAAGGCTCTTTGGAAACTCTGGGCCTATCCTCATTCATGGCAGTGTATATATAGAAGACAATGGTGGCCCCTGACTTCATTTTTCTTTGTTACTTCAGGGATTACTTACCTACATGCAAATGTCTGGAAATCCCTATGCAGGTAAGTAAATCTGCTTTAGAATGAAAAGCAAATGCCACCCTAGGGTGATTGCCAGTGGGGTTGGCAGTTTTTCTAATCCTACTATGTCAATTTCTTCTTAGCTTATGTGTGTAGGGCCATTTATTTAAGCCATTATCTTGAATCTTCTAGTTCCATTTATTAGCTGGGATTTAAACAAGTTGGAAATCAACATGAAAAACTAGATTGAACTTCAACAGGGGAGAGAGAAAGTGTGATCTCAAGTCAAAACATTTCCCACCATTCCAGTGGAACATCAGAATATGGCTATCCTCAAACCACTTATGAGCTTTGTGTTGACAATGCTGTAGTTGAAGGTACCTGGAAAAGGCTGAAGTGACTCTTGGTGCCTGTGTGTGGGGAATACCACAAAGTCCCCAGGTAGTGTGGTAGAAGAAAAAGGGAATAGATAGTTGGGTGTCATGGTCTTGAGCTGAGTTCTGATTATATTTGTGCTGTCCTTGACTAAACATCAAAGTTTTCCACACCTTAATATGTGTGATAGAATTCTATTTTTCTCCACCTCTTTCCCAGAATACTGAACAGATCAAAAGAACAACCACATGGAAAAACAGGGCACAGAGTGCAAGGAACCATGGCAAACACACTGCTCATTCTTTAGGCTCTAGATTGGTCATGTGTTTTTAATCTTATTGTTAACTATTCTTTACAGCCACCTTCTATGATTCTTTGTAGAAATATATCCTGTCTTTTCCCTGCTAAAACAATACCCTGAAACAGGCCACAAGTTAATTCGTTTTGTGTACCCCATAGTGAGGTTGAACAGGACGAGGCAGATTTCTTGGTCATTAACAGCACTGTGAAAATTCAGTGGCATAAATTAGTCCTTGCTTTTTCTCGACCCCTATATGCTGAGTCACTCTGAACTCATATCAGAAGTGATTTGATATACAGTATGAGTTGCCCCTCACTCCAAGTCAACTTGCAAGTTTATGTGTTCTTACAATGAGAGGAGTTATTTGGTTCTGTTCATCTGGGGTGACAAAAAAGTCTTTTAGAAGGTTACAATTTTTAAAAAAGAACAGGGTATTATCTTGGAGACTTCTTGGAGGAGGGGAAGGGTAATGATAAATTACTGTGTAAAACAAGGGAGTCTGATCTAAGGCAAATGTGGTTATTGTGGTCTTAGACTGTTACCTAGGTAAACACCACATCTATCGAGAAGAGGCCTACTTCCAAGCATCATGTCTCTACATGAACATAATTAACTTCTGTAGGATTCACTAAAGGAGTTTTGGTTCATAATGTGGGTTCTTGGAGTTTACGGCACATTTATTTTCAGAGAAAGGAAATCACATCGTCCTTGAAGCTTATCTCCACCCTCAATCTCATTCCATCCATTAGAAAATTTTTCTTGGACATTGAGTATCCCCAGTGAGCCTAAGTGTCTTCTAATCCGCTGGAATTTGTTTGTTTGTTTTGGTTCCAGCTTTAACATGGGTTATATTTCATCATTAGAAGCAGCTATTGTAACCAGTTGGCATCTGACCGGCCCTGATTGGCTTTGCCTGGTCTCATTTAATAAAGGCATTCAATTCTAGAGTTGGCAGTGCAGATGGAATTGGATCAAACGAATAGAGAAGGAGCTTTTAAATACCAAACTTTGCCAAAAAGGTGAAGCCCAATTGCTAATTAACATCATGTTCATGATTCATGGCTGCTTTATATGGTATACAGCCACCACAACTAAAAACTCAGCAGACCAAATACCAAGGACATGACAACAGAATATTTCACCAGTAGCTATTTTGACTCTGCACGTGAAAGTTGTGATTTTTGTGGGTTGAAATGCAACTTCTTTGAGCCAAAATTACAGCTGAGAAAGTCAATGTTTTCAACAAAGCTCTATAGAATAAAAACTTCAGTAATTACCAAGTCCTACCTACTCCATGAGTGCTCAGGATTTACACATTAGTGAGACAGAAAAGCATCCTTGGCAGGCTTCTTAATCCAAGCAGCTCTTTAAAAGCTAGAAGTTGATGTTCATAATCATTAAGCCTACAGTCTCATTTTGCCTGAAAAAATTTTAGATGTTTTCTTCTAATTACAGCGACAAGTTTGTTCAGGATTCCTATTTCTTTGCTAGTGAGTTAAGTCGGTAACCCTTCCTATAGAATACCCAAACGTCTCAAACTGATTCTGCTTGTGGGTCATATTTTCAGAGCACACTCCTGTGAGCATGAGATCATCTTAAAGATGATGCTGTAACATATATGCCCTACCTTGTGAAGTCTGAACAGGCCCTCAGAGTGCTATATGGTTAGCAAGGTTTCTCAGTGGTAGGCACATTATTGTGCATACAAATTTGAGCAGTAGCACTATAGACATTCATGAACTTCTACAAACTTGCATTTTATCTTGTACCTATCTTCCAGACAACAGCAGATAATAGTACTGTTAGTCACTTGTTGGGTGTGTTCTTATCCCCATCTCTCCCACAGATGTTGGTCTCCTAGTGTTATATGCTACAGACACATCCCTGAGTATTCATGTCATCACATATCTGAGCTGTTGCTCTACACATTGTTGACTGAATCCACTAGATCTCAACAAACTCACCCAAATTATTGTTATCATACTTTTTTAAAAATTATTTTCTAATTCTTTGTTTACATTCCAAATGATTTTCCCTTTCATGGTTCCCCCCCTCCCCATAAGTCCCATAAGCCCTCTTTCCTCTGGCCGATCCCCAATAACCCCCCTCCCATTTCTCTGCCCTGGCAATCCCCTACAATGCTGCATCAAGCCTTTCCAGGACCAGGACCCTCTCCTTCCTTCTTCTTAGGAATGATTTGATATGTGAGTTGTGTCTTGGGAATTCAGAGCTTCTGGGCTAATATCCAATTATCAGTGACTGCATTTTGTGAATGATTTACCTCACTTAGGATGACATTTTCCAGTTCCAACCATTTGCCTAAGAATTTCATGAATTCATTGTCTTAAATTGCCGAGTAGTATTCCATTGTGTAAATATACTACATTTTCTGTATCAATTCCTCCATTGAGGGATATCTGGGTTCTTTCCAGCTTCTGGCTATTACAAATAAGGCTGCTATGAACATAGTGGAGCATGCGTCCTTAATGCATGCCAAGGAATCCTCTGGATATATGCCCAGGAGTGGTGTAGCAGGGAAGTGTCATGCCCAGTTTTCTAAGGAACTGCCAGACTGATTTCCAGAGTGGTTGTACCAACTTGCATTCCCAGCAGCAGTGGAGGAGTGTTCCTCTTTCTCCATATCCTCGCCAATAACTGCTGTCTCCTGAATTTTTAATCTTAGCCATTCTGACTGGTGTGAGGTGAAATCTCAGGGTTGTTTTGATTTGCATTTCCCTAATGACTAATGATATTGAACATTTCTTTTTTTTTATTTTCTATATTCTCTGTTTATATTCCAAATGCTTTCCCTTTTTCTAATTCCCCCCTTCCCATATGTCCCATAAATTACCCCCTCCCATTTTTCTGTCCTTGTACTCCTCTACAATGCTGGATCAAGCCTTTCCAGGACCAGGGCCCTCTCCTTCCTTCTTCTTGGTAATCATTTGATATGCTAATTGTGTCTTGAGTATTCAGAGCCTCTGCACTAATTAATATCCACTTATCAGTGATTGCATTCCATGTGTATTCTTTTGTGATTGGGTTATCTCAGGATGATATTTTCCAGTTCCAACCGTTTGCCTAAAAATTTCATGAATTCATTTTTAATTGCTGAGTAGTATTCCATTGTGTAAATATACCACATTTTCTGTATCCATTCCTTCATTGAGGGACATCTGGTTTCTTTCCAGCTTCTGGCTATTATAAATAAGACTGCTATGAACATAGTGGAGCATGTGTCCTTGTTGCATGCCAGGGAATCCTCTGGGTATATGCGCAGGAGTGGTATAGCAGGGTCCTTCAGAAGTGCCATGCCCAGTTTTCTGAGGAACTGCCAAACTGATTTCCAGAGTGGTTTTACCAGCTTGCAATCCCACCAGCAGTGGAGGAGTGTTCTTCCACACATACTCTACTATGTTCATAGCAGCCTTATTTATAATAGCCAGAAGCTGGAAAAGTGCCCATGCCTGTGCCCATGTCCTCAAGGGTGTTCCCCAGTTTCTTTTGCATTAGTTTCAGTTTCTCTGGTTTTATGTGGAGGTCCTTGATCCACTTGTCTCTTTTGATGAGTTTAAGTTGAAAGCCAATTGTATCTGATATTAGAATGGCCACTCTAGCTTGTTTCCTGAGACCATTTGCTTGTAAAATTGTCTTCCAGTTTTTTACTCTAAGGTAGTGTTTGTCTTTGACACTGAGGTATGTTTTCTGTATGCCTCAGAATGTAGGGTCCTGTTTACATATTCAGTCTGTTAGTCTATGTCTTTTTATTGGGGAATTGAGCCCATTGATGAGAGATATTAATGATTTTCTATGTTATTTTTTTTAAATTTGATTGGTTACCTTCTTTTGGGTTTGATGAAAGATTATTATATTGCTTTTTCCATGGTGTAGTTTCGTTCCTTTTATTGGTGTTTTCTCCCTATTATCCCTTGTAGGGCTGGGTTTCTGGAAAGATGTTGTATAAATTTGGTTTTGTCATGGAATATCTTGGTTTCTCAATCTACGGTGATTGAGAGTTTTTATGGGTATAGGAGTTTTGGCTGGCATTTGTGTTCTCTTAGAGTCTGCATGAGATCTGCCCAGGAGCTTCTAGCTTTCATAGTATTTGGTGAGAAGTCTGGTGTAATTTGATAGGTCTTCCTTTATATGTTACTTGGCCTTTTTCTCTTACTGCCTTTAATATTCTTTGTTTAGTACATTTGGGGTTTTTGATTATTATGTGATGGGAGGTATTTTGTTCTGGTCCAGTCTGTTTGGAGTTCTGTAGGCTTCTTGTATATTCATGGGCATCTCTCTTTTTAGGTTATGGAAGTTTACTTCCATAATTTTGTTAAAGATATTTACTGGCCCTTTAATTTGTATATCTTCACTCTCATCTATACCTATAATCCTTAGGTTAGGTCTTCTCATTGTGTCCTGGATTTCCTGGATGTTTTGGGATATAAGCTTTTTGCATTTTGCATTTTCTTTGACTGTTGAGTCCATGGTTTCTCTGGTATCTTCTGCATCTGAGATTCTTTCTTCTATCTTTTGTATTTTGTTGCTGATATTTGCATCTATGAACCCTGCTTTCTTCCCTAGGTTTTCTATCTCCAAAGTAGTTTCCCTTTGCAATTTCTTAGTTGTTTTTAGTTCTGTTTTTAGAGTCTGGATGGTTTTGCTCAGTTCCTTCACTTGCTTGGTTGTGTTTTCCAGTCATTCTTTAAGAGATTTTTGTGTTTCCTCTTTCATGACTTCTGCCTGTTGACCTACGTTCTCCTGTATTACTTTAAGTGATTTTTGCATTTCCTCCTTATTGGCTTCTATCTTTTGACCATATTCTCCTGAATTTCTTTAAATGACTTTTGTGTTTCCCTTGTAAGGGCTTCTAACTTTTGATCCATTTTCTCCTGTATTTCTTTAAGAGATTTATTTATGTCCTTCTTGTGTTCCTCTAACAGCACCATGACCGGAGATTTCAAATCCAAGTCTTGTTTTTTTGGTGTGTTGGGGTGTCCAGGACTTGCTGTTGTTGGAGAATTGGGTTCAGATGGTGCCATATTGCCTTCATTTCTGTTAGTAACATTCTTATGTTTGCCTTTTGCCATTTGGTTCTCACTGGTGTTAGTTGGTCCTTTTGTCACTGGCTGGTGCTGGAACCTCCTGTGAGCTTGTAAGGCTATTTCAGCACCACTGGCTGACTGGTTTCCCCTGGCACAGATTGCTGAAGGCTATTTCCACAGCACTGGATGACTGGGTTTCCCCTGGCATAGATTGCTGATGTGCTGCTCCCCTCTTGGATGCTGTTGGAGTCCTGGTGTGTCCTACCCCAAGCAATGTTATTCTCGGGTTGTCTATGTGAACCTGGTGCTGCCCAACTGCTCCATCAGGGAGTGAAGATGGCGTGGGGAGGCCCCTCAGCGCACAGGCCTCAAGCCTGGCTGTCACACAGATGAACCGCTGCTTTGCCCAGATCCTGGGCGCAGGCAGCAGCCCGGCAGTCTGTGCTCCCAGAGATCTTAAACTCGGGCTATCACAGTACCCGGAGCTGCTTATCCTGTCTGACTGGGAGCTAAGATGGTGGTGGTGGGGGTGGGGGGATGTTGACCATTTCTTAAGGTGCTTCTCAGCCATCCTAAGCTCTTCAGGTGAAAATTCTTTGTTTAGCTCTGTACCCCATTTTTAATAGGGTTATTTGATTCTCTGGAGTCACTGAAACTAATAGAAAATAAACTGGGGAAGACCCTTGAAGACATGGGCACAGGGAAATATTCCTGAACAGAACACCAATAGCTTATGCTCAAAGATCAAGAATTGACAAATGGTACCTCATAAAATTACAAAGTTTTTGTAAGGCAAAGGACACTGTCAAAAGGACAAAACAGCAACCAACAAACTGGGAAAAGATCTTCACCAACCCTATATCCGACAGAGGGCTAATATCCAATATATACAAAGAACTCAAGAAGTTAGACCCTAGAGAACCAAATAACTCTGTAATCGTACTTTTATATAGTCATTCTCTTATTTCATCAATTTCTCCTCCTCCTTGAATTCCTTCTGCTGATTCTAAAAAGAAAAAAAATATCTTCTGAAATGCATCTTTGTATCATTTTTTCATGACTTTATTGTCATTTCCTTCATTCCAACTTCTCCCTCATTTATACTGAGAATACCCTAGCAGTCACACCCCAGTTTGGGTCCTCTTAAAAATCTGTACCCATCCTAGAAACACCAGAAAGGATACCATCTCTTTACAATATGGGACTCTTGTAACATATTGATACCACTTTTCACAGATCTAGGAACATAGCATAATAATTGCATATTTTCTATCTGTCCCATTTTTTAAACTTGATGAAAGGACCTAGATTTTGTTGTTATTGCTTATGAACACTTACTACCAAGGAGATTAAATGATTTACTTAATTGTACCAAAATATATTCTTTACATTAAAATTAGTGTAAATATTTAAAAACATTAGTATGCTTGGCTCAAACAATTTGTTCTAAAACTTAAAAATAAATTACCAATACCCATTAAACTTGAAAAAATTAACATGAGAATACTTGGAAATAAGCAATCATAGTTTTAGCAAGTATACTTTAGAGCATTTCACATCTTAATAGATGTATATCATATACAAATTTAAAATATTTTTCTGGAAATGAATTGTTAAATGTCATAATATCATCAAGTAAGTAAAGATTAACAAATATAGATTGAAATAAATATAAATAAATTTTAATATTTTGGGGGAAGTCAAAATATTAAATACCAAAACTATTTTGCATTTTCTATTTGGTCATTATTATTAGATTATAACAAATAGGCTTTGAAATACTAATTAAAATTAGTCTTGCATGAGCTGGGATTTTTGTCCCTGGATGCCTCAAAGCTATTTATGTGGATGTCAAGAGAAAGTGAGCATAGAGAAGACAAGCACTCCAAACTTAACAGTTATGGAATTAGAATGCCAGATGCTGAAGGACAAACATTTCCCTATAGAACATTGTCTTAGCAATCACATCTCTTCAGATATCTTGAGAGATTTTGTCTATGAAGAAAAGCATTTTACAAGATGGTATATGTCTTGTCTTGAGACACTGAGAAGACATTATTTTAAGTCATGGTTATATAAGAAGGTGACCTTGCAAGGATGTTTACCATTGTTGGTAACTACTTTCATAAAACTCGTCCATTATTCTTGGCACTTACTTAGCAATATTTATAAATGTATTACCTGCATAGGTTCCTGTTCATCTTGAAACACATCCCACACAGCATAATAATATGTAGAACTAAAAAATAGACATTTCCCACAGCAGCAAATCCAGAGCTTCAGCACAGTCATAGGCTAGATACCAGGTTGACACATCATAGAAATAATACCTTATCATTTCTCATCACCTTTGTTTGTGTGTGTGTGTGTGTGTGTGTGTGTGTGTATGTGTGTATTACCTGATTATCTTGTGAAGCACTATAGAATTTGATTTAATAATTAATGCTAGATTCAGCCAATATATGTATATTCATAATTATGTAACACATTGATGTGATGTTTAAAAAGAAACTAAAATGTATTAATTTACAAATGTGTGTATATTCTAAGATCCTGAAAATCTGTATCTTCAATTCAAATTTGTACCCTCATCTCAAATTTCTGTTTTCAATTCCAATCAAAACTAGGTTTCTTCGGAGTCTCCCAGCATCTACAACTGATCATGTCAAACTCTGGCTTACTTTGTCTCTGCAAACTTGTGCAGAGGTCACCCTTGCTGTGTTTCCCATTACAGTTTGCTCAGTTGCTTGAGTCAGAAACCTAGAAAGAGTCATGACTGATGTTTCTTTCATCTCTAAATCTCATCTAATGCTTAACCTTGCCTTTTCTTTAAAATATGTGCTCACTACATAGGCAGCCTCATCTAAACCATTGTAGTACTTTCAAAACTCTGTAATTGTTCTTGCTTCCCATCAAATTTGCCTGTCCATAGTGTTTAGAGAAACATTTTAAAATGCAAACAGAATGATGTTACTCCCATATTTAAAGTTTCTTCACTTAAGGCCTTAACTTATGCTATGAGATCCTGGCTACCAACTATCTCTCAAATTGCAACTCAATCAGTTCTCTACTTCCTCACTCTGCCATTTCTTTCGTGACCTGCTGTGGCTCAAATTGTGCCTTCTCTCCCCTTCTTCATATGCTGATGTCCTAACCTGCAAAAGTAATCTTACTTTAAAATAAGGTTCTTTGGAATATGTCAGTGACATTAAAATCAGGCTGCCATGAAATAAGTAGCAAGCAAGGGACACAAGATTGAAAGAAATGAGAAAGTGTCCAGGTGTGAGTCTATCATGCATCTGGGGAGGATGGTCATACTGACAGCTTGGATATGGATTATGCACCTCTGGATAATAGAGGAATGCTGCCTGTGCTGCTTAGAGCCATGTAGTTAGTTGTGCTTTATTGTATCAACCCTAATAGATCAATGTTCTTTTACTTATCTTCAAATATATGTGATGCTTCTCTATTCTAGACATTGGGCCCACATGGTCTCCTCTGCCAGGTCACTCTCTTTTATGGTCCCTATTGCCAGGCTACTCTTACCACATTCCTTTAGTAAGCTTTAGTTCATTCTTTTTGGTATTTTCTCTTATGTCATTTCCAAAAACAATAACATTCTTACCAAAAGCGAGGGTGTTGCCTTTGTTTATATCACCATAGAAGTGTCCAATCACACTTTGGTTTTGTAAAGATCCAAATTTTATTCTCTGCTGGTATTTAGGACCTTTAAAGAGCTTATTTCCTTCCTACCACCCTCCTCAGCTAACGTGACTACTAAATCCACAAGGACACAGTTGCTTTAGGATTTGTTCCTCAAGTGTGTGTCTAGATAACCCATGACTTCCTCTTGCTGGATGCCAAAACCCAGGCTTAAGCATCAGATAATCTTATTTCCATGCTACCCTAATCCTGCACCTTGCTGTTGTACTTCTTCAAATAGCTTATTTATTATGCCAGTCCCTTTTATCTCATTCTAAACACATAGTTATGTAAGGGACACAACTACAGATATAATTTAAAACAACTATTTATTGGTTTCTACAAGAGTGGCTTCAGGTTGTCATAGACATCCAGTAATCAGCTAAGGAATGAACCTTATTAAATAAATATTATTATCATGAATGAATGAATGCAACAATACTGATCGTATTTTCCTGGATGTCTTTACAATTGTGCATATTGGACAATGCTTTGCTTCCATGTCTTTTTTTTTTTTTTGAGCAACTAAAAATGAATTCTCCTTCTTTCCCTGAATGAGTATGAAATTGAAATTAAAAAAAAAAACTAGAAAAAATATCAGTTGCTTCCGTGATGATTGCTGTAACAGAAAACCAAGTGGAAAATGGCAGACAAAGGCCTTTGCATTTCCACATTGCTCTTGACCAGGATTCCCTGAATGGTAAGTATTTGTGTTGGGTAGAATAATTTCCAGCACCTTCAGGAACAGGCTACATTTGCTTAGGTAGGTGTTTCCTGGTTTTGGTGGAGGGGGCAGGGTCAGGAACACAGAGGTCAGAAAAAGCTATCTCTTGCTAATTATAGACCTCAGTCATTTTTTTCTCTACTGACTTCTAGATACTTTTACAAATGAAGTTCTTCAAAGTTTTTAAGTTTCAAAGAGTACAGTTTAGGTAAAATATCAGAAGAATATAAGATCACATTGTCACATGCATAAAATATTTCTATAGATTGGTAAGGCTGGAGATGTGTGAATCTTTATTAACACATCAACACCAAAAGAGTAAAGTATGATAAACATGGGAGTACATATAGAGGGCCATAAGTACTTTGCTCTTCACTATGTGATAGATATCTGTGTACACTGTATGTTAGAGCTGGCATTTAATTCTCTTTTCAGGTGCATGAGCACATTTTAACAGTGTATTAAAATTATTTCGCAATAAAACATGACAACTATATAAATATTTAGGAGTCTTAAATGAAGATGATAGCAATAACTAGATTCCCATTCTTTATGATGTCATGGATACTGTCATTCTTACATTTCTATCTGTATAAAATTATATATATGCATATGTGTGTTGTGTGCATGTATGGGTATATGAATATATACGCACACATATGCACATGTGTGTATGTGTTTGTAGAGATCAGACTGGCAAACTTGGGTGTTATTCTTCATCAGACATTCATATTGTTTTTTGGGACTGGTCTCTTACTGGCAAGACAACTGATAAGTAGATCACACTGGCTGGTTGTTGAGGTCAGGGATATGCCTTTTTTTTTTTTTTTTTCACACAGAACTGAAAATAACAAGCACACACCAACATGCCTGGGTTTTTATATAAATTCTGGAGTCAGGTCTTCATGCTTACAAACATAAAGCTTTACTGAGTGAGCTATTTTTCCCAACCCTATCTGCACATTTTCAGATAGATTCATGACAAAAAAAGGAACATACAACAAAACTCTAACTTGATTCTTAAAATATTTGGTATTCTGAAGTTGGTTGTGAGGTGAGTCTCTCTACCAACCTGCTGAGATCTGGTGAGGTGGAGATCACTTAGACTGTGCAGATGCAGTGCACAAAATAGTGTTGGGTTTGGCCATACTCTAGTGTCTGTTTAGTATGCAGAAACCACTGTATGTGTATTTAGTAGAATACAGAACATGGGATATGCAATGTCTCATCTTTGCTTCAACTGGAGTGCCCTTGGAAGTACATTGTGGTGACTATGGAGCAATATGAATTCTGGTTGTCATCTCTTTACTAACCATCCATTGCTATCTGTGGTAATATGGGTTCACAGGACAGATTTCCAGAAGGGCAGTGTTTACCTAATGGATGAGTTCAAGAATAGACTGATTGTAATAGCCAGCTGAATCTCTAAGTGGCCCTTGGAACATTTGTGCTTGGAGATGGTGGCTGAACAACAGACAGGCCACCTTTGCTTTGTGTCTTTCCTTAGTGCATGTGTGACTTAATCAGATGCAGAACTGTTGCTGTAAGATAATGAATGTAGCACTTGAAGCTAGGGGTCTCTCTCTATACTTGTTTCTGCTTCCCAACTTCTAACCATCAGGGCATCAGAGATCTTTAAATAGAGCACATGGCTCATTCCACCTGTGTATTAACATCCATGAAAAATAACTTCTCCATTTTTGGGTGTCTTGAACCTAAGTAGAGTTCAGGCATCCACTACTTGATTTTCTCTTTACTCCCATTTCATTCTTCTGCAGGACTGGAGTTCACTAAGAAGAAGAAAAAGAAAAAGCAGAAGACTGGGTCACTTACCCTCTTTCTAACTCTCCTTTACAAGTCCTTTCCCTTTGCAACATTCAGGATTCAAATGATATTTTTGTCTTGCAGAGGAGTATATTGATTGACTATATATGCCCTTTTATTCTCAGTGTGATTACTTAAAGCCACAACTTTTCGAGATATATTTAACATTGCTATTCCCTTAGAATAGTAAGAAATATGCAAGATTTTATTTATCTCTCAAGAGTTCAAAAGTTCCAAATTAATTCTTCATAATTTTGTCATTTAATGAAAGCAATTGGTATAGGAATCTAGTCAATAGATTCTCAGGCAGTTACTGTAGGAAGACCCTGGTTTGAAGTCATGTTCTAGGGGTATGAGAAATGTCTCCATGAAGGATCATGTAGGAAAACAGGATGCCCACTAATTTTTTTCCAATTAGAGGCATATGTGTACATATGCTGAGGTATTTCAGTAGATTAATCTTGTCCCTGACTTCGCAGTGGAGAATATACTCTATAACACTGGTAAATTATGGATATCTCAGGGTAGTGTTACTCTGTAACTTTTTTTTTAATTTTTTTTATTCGATATATTTTTTATTTACATTTCAAATGATTTCCCCTTTTATAGACCCCCACTTCCCGAAAGTCCCATGAGCCCCCTTCCCTCCCCCTATTCCCACCCAACCCTTCCCACTTTCCTGTTCTGGTTTTGCCCTATACTGCTTCACTGAGTCTTTCCAGAACAAGGGGCCAATCCTCCGTTCTTCTTGTACCTCATTTGATGTATGGATTATGTTTTGGGTATTCCAGTTTTCTAGGTTAATATCCACTTATTAGTGAGTGCACACTATGATTCATCTTTTGAGTCTGGGTTACCTCACTTAGTATGATGTTCTCCAGCTCCATCCATTTGCCTAAGAATTTCATGAATTCATTGTTTCTAATGGCTGAATAGTAGTACTTCATTGTGTATATATACCACATTTTTTGCATCCACTCTTCTGTTGAGGGATACCTGGGTTCTTTCCAGCTTCTGTCAATTAAAAATAGGGCTTCTATGAACATAGTGGAACATGTATCCTTATTACATGGTGGGGAATCTTCTGGGTATATGCCCAGGAGTGGTATAGCAGGATCTTCTGGAAGTGAGGTGCCCAGTTTTCTGAGGAACTGCCAGACTGATTTCCAGAGTGGTTGTACCAATTTGCAACCCCACCAGCAGTGGAGGAGTGTTCCTCTTTCTCCACATCCTCGCCAACACCTGCTGTCTCCTGAATTTTTAATCTTAGCCATTCTGACTGGTGTAAGGTCAAATCTCATGGTTGTTTTGATTTGCATTTCCCTAATGACTAATGAAGTTGAGCATTTTTTAAGATGCTTCTCTGCCATCTGAAGTTCTTCAGGTGAAAATTTTTTGTTTAATTCTGTACTCCATTTTTTAATAGGGTTATTTGATTTTCTGGAGTCTAACTTCTTGAGTTTTTTATATATACTGGATATTAGCCCTCTATCTGATGTAGGATTGGTGAAGATCTTTTCCCAATTTGTTGGTTGCCGATTTGTCCTCTTGATGGTGTCCTTTGCCTTACAGAAACTTTGTAATTTTATGAGGTCCCATTTGTCAATTCTTGATCTTAGAGCATACGCTATCGGTGATCTGTTCACAAAATTCCCCCCTGTACAGATGTCCTCAAGGGTCTTCTCCAGTTTCTTTTCTATTAGCTTCAGAGTGTCTGTCTTTATGTGGAGGTCCTTGATCCATTTGGATTTGAACTTAGTACAAGGAGACAAGGATGGATCAATTTGCATTCTTCTGCATGCTGACCTCCAGTTGAACCAGCACCATTTGTTGAAAAGGGCATATTTTTTCCATTGGATGATTTCAGCCCCTTTGTCGAGGATCAAGTGGCCATAGGTGTGTGGGTTCATTTCTGGATCTTCAATCCTGTTCCATTGATCCGCCTGCCTGTCACTGTACCAATACCATGCAGTTTTTAACACTATTGCTCTGTAGTATTGCTTGAGGTCAGGGATACTGATACCACCAGAATTTCTTTTATTGTTGAGAATAGTTTTATCTATCCTTATTTTTTTTGTTTTTCCAGATGAATTTGAGGATTGCTCTTTCTAACTCTGTGAAGAATTGAATTGGGATTTTGATGGGTATTGCATTGAATCTGTATATTGCTTTTGGCAAAATGGCCATTTTAACTATATTAATCCTGCCGATCCATGAGCATGGGAGGTTTTTCCAGTTTTTGAGGTCTTCTTCCATTTCCTTCTTCAGAGTCTTGAAGTTCTTGTCATACAGATCTTTCACATGTTTGGTAAGAGTCATCCCAAGATACTTTATACTGTTTGTGGCTATTGTGAAGGGGGTTATTTCCCTAATTTCTTTCTCAGCCTGCTTATCCTTTGAGTATAGGAAGGCTACTGATTTGCTTCAGTTGATTTTATAACTTGCCACTTTGCTGAAGTTGTTTATCAGCTGTAGGAGTTCTCTAGTGGAGTTTTTTGGGTCACTTGGGTAGAATATCATATCATCTGCAAATAATGATAGTTTAACTTCTTCCTTTCCAATTTGTATCCCTTTGATCTCCTTATGTTGTCGAATTGCCCGAGCTAGTACCTCAAGTACAATATTGAAAAGATAAGGAGAAAGGGGGCAGCCCTGTCGAGTCCTTGATTTTAGTGGGATTGCTTCAAGTTTCTCACCATTTAGTTTGATGCTGGCTACTGGTTTGCTGTATATTGCTTTTACTATGTTTAGGTATGGGCCTTGAATTCCTGTTCTTTCCAAGACTTTAAGCATGAAAGGATGTTGAATTTTGTCAAATGCTTTTTCAGCATCCAATGAAATGACCATGTGGTTTTTTTCTTTGAGTTTATGTAGTGGATTGCATTGATGGATTTCCTTAAATTGAACCAACCCTGCACCCCTGGGATAAAGCCTACTTGATCTTGGTGGATGATCGTTTTTATGTGCTCTTGGATTCGGTTGGCAAGAATTTTATTGAGTATTTTTGCATCGATGTTCATAAGAGAAATTGGTATAAAGCTCTCTTTCTTTTTTGGATCTTTGTGTGGTTTTGGTATCAGCGTAATTGTGGCTTCATAGAAGGAATTGGGTAGTGTTCCTTCTGTTTCTATTTTGTGGAATAGTTTGAAGAGTATTGGTGCTAGGTCTTCTTTGAATATCTGATAGAATTCTGCACTGAAAACATCTGGTCTTGTGCTTTTTTTTTGGTTGGAAGACTTTCTATGACCCCTTCTATTTCTTTAGGGGTTATGGGACTGTTTAGATGATCTATTTGGTCTTGATTTAATTTTGGAATTTGGTATCTGTCAAGGAAGTTGTCCATTTCCTCCAGATTCTCCAGTTGTGTTGAGTATAGGCATTTGTATTATGATCTGATGATTTTTTGGATTTCCCCAGTTTCTGTTGTTATATCCCCCTTTTCATTTCTAATTTTGTTAATTTGGATACTCTCTCTGTGCCCTTTGTTCAGTCTGGCTAAGGGTTTATCTATCTTGTTGATTTTCTCAAAGAACCAGCTCCTGGTTTTGTTGATTCTTTGTATCATTCTCTTTGTTTCCACTTGATTGATTTCAGCCCTGAGTTTGATGATTTCCTGTCTTCTACTCCTCCTGGGGGAATTGGCTTCTTTTTGTTTCAGGGCTTTCAGGTGTGTCATTAAGCTGCTAGTGTATGCTCTCTCCATTTTCTTTTTGGAGGCACTCAGGGCTATGAGTTTTCCTCTTAGCACTGCTTTCATTGTGTCCCAAAGATTTGGGTATGTTGTGCCTTCATTTTCATTAAATTCTAAAAAGTCCCTGATTTCTTTCTTTATTTCTTCTTTGGCCAAGGTGTCATTGAGTAGTGTATTGTTCAGCCTCCATGTGTATATGGGCCTTTTGTTGTTTTTGTTGCTATTGAAAACCACTTTTACACCATAGTGTTCTGATAGGAGGCATGGGATTAGTTCGATCTTCTTGTATTTGTTGAGGTCTAGGCAAAAACCTGGGAGGCCAAGGTCTGAGCAAAGGTCCCCTTGGGCTATGACTGTTAATTGAGTTTGTCAGGTGGCCAGGATGGCGGGTGTTGAAAGTGCCTGGAGAGTCTGCTGGGCTAACAACCTCCTGGCTGTGTTGACACACAGATGGCCCACCGAGCAGCCCAGTTCTTGGGGTCAGTCCAGGGACTGTCAGGGCCTAGACCTCCACTATGTTAGCCTCTGGCTATGCCTGTTAGTAGGCTTTGTGCTAGAACTCTCTGGTGTCCTATAGGCAAAATGGCTGTGCGTGGGCGGGGCCTGGGCAAAAAACCTCCTGGCTGGGTTGGCACCCCGATGGACCCCTGAACAGCCCAGGGCCTGGGTGCAGGCCAATGCCCGTCGGGCTTAGACCCCCGTGATGTTGGCCTTGGGTTATATTTGTGTACCTCAGTCCGTCTGATCTCTCTGGAGTCGGAGAACCAATATGGAGGTGAGTCTCTCTTGACTGGCGGGAGGCAGAGTTCAGAAGTGGCTTCTGTGCGGTGAAAGGCACCTTAAATCTGCCGCTGCTTGCAGCCCAGCTGGCCAGCGATGGCCAGTGGTCGTGGGCGCAGGGCCTGCCTGGACCCTGTGTCACCTTGGTTCCACTGCTGATGGCCCTTCAGCTGGACCAGCCACTGCTGCTGCCGCTGCTGCCACTGCACACCATCCTGTTCCTCTGTATCTTAAGGGGTTGGCTTCAAGCCTCTGTTCTGTCTTCCCCAGGATCAAAAATCTAAAGATGCTGAAGTCCCTAACGTTAATGCAATAGAGTTTGCCTATACCTATCCAATAATACCTGGCTAACTTACTTTACATTACACACTATAAACACCATGCATTTTATGTTCTTTATACTATATTGCTTGGATAATAATGACAAAAACTGAAGTTCACAGATACCCAGTACAGACTGAATTGTTCATGTTGGCTGAATATCTAGATTTGGTGATAATTGATATGCTCCAAAGTGGATCTCTGATGCTTTGGAATATTAGTGAAGATGTGGTCAGGAGAGGATCCTGCAATAATTACAGTGATAGATTAATCAGACCACGTTGAGCCCCTTTCAAAAACTTCACCTTCATCCTTAGCATTATAGAATAGGGGTGGGGTGCCTTGCATGTGTACCAGAAGTTGCTTTGGACTTCTTGTGGCTGCATATATGAATCCTCCCATTTTTCTTTGGTCTCCAAGTGGCTGTTGCTCCATGAGAAATTGAGACTGTGTTATCATTGCTGCCTTTTCTGGTCTGTATGAACAGTTCCATATTCTTGCACCCATTTGCCACCTCCTTTGTGCTCAGCCTTCCTCTGGAATATTCTCTGATAGATACTTCTGTTAAATACAAAAGAGAGCACTAAAGTGACAGTAAATATGATACAAGAGGACTTGAGCTCTGGGACTACATTAACATTTATTAAAAATCTAAGGTGGAAATGGTCTTTAAGTTGTCTTTAAAGAAGAAAACCATCTCTGTTTTTCTTACGAAATGAAATTTGTCACACTTGAAAACTCTATTTTTAGTCCCTTTCATGATCTTGACTTTATTTTGTAAACCTAGTGTCTTCATGCAAAGACAACAAAACCACATCATGTAATGTTTTTGAGGACTGAATTCTACATGTGAGCCTTTATCTGACAGCTGTGTTAACCACAAGCAGACCATGCTCTGGCATCTCCACATGTGAGCATGGCAAGTGGCACTCTATGTGGATATGGGCTAACATGCAACTTTCCTTTCTGATATACCACTTCTTTGTACCCTAATTCACCAAAAAATGAGTTAACTAAGTGCTCTTGTCTCTTGTTTTTCTTTGTTGCTGTAATTTTTGGTAGATCCCTTTTAGAGTCTAGAGATTTTTAGATATAAAAATAAAATAATAGTATGTGTGTGTGTGTGTGTGTGTGTGAGAGAGAGAGAGAGAGAGAGAGCGAGAGAGAGAAAGAGAGAGAGACAGACAGACAGACAGAGACAGAGAGACAGATACTCAAGCCACCAGGCTTACATGGCAAACACTTTATACACCAAGCCATTGTGATAGCCTAATAATGTGGATTTTAATATGACTATGAAATGCTTACTGTAGAGCAATTGGGCATTCTATTGAGCAAGTAATTTATTTTTTTGATGTTGGTTGGTGGAAGGCTCCAGTTGTTTGAGACTGATGTTTGGCCCTGTTGCTTCACTATATATTAAAAGAAAAGGAGGGCTACTGAGCACCTAGTAAGGGATATACCTTTCTTAGGTCATGAAAACTTTGAGAGAATTTTCATAGTTAATTAAGGAAGGAGAAAATTGATGCTCAAATGAGCCTTCTACATGGCCCATATACCACTGAGATATATTCACCCTTGGTTATATCCAGTAAGTTCCAAGACTGGTTTCAAGGTATGTGCACCTATAGGGAAAGCAGATGCCAAAACTCCAAGGTGCTTGTTATCCTATGGTCTAGGTGCTTTCCTTGATCCAGCTTTCTGAGCTTCCCTTCTGTTTCCCAAGGAACAGAGATGTTTGGTCATCTAGGATGTGCTTGGATGAAGTCCTTGAAAGAGGAAGCTTCTCTTAAGGTGTGAAAACAAATGAACTAGATGTCAGTGACCAGCTTCCTCCATTTTGACCCCAATTGTTTCTCATTTGAACAGGTCATGTAAATGCTCCAGAAATGGATCAGCCCAGCAAGAGGTAGCATTTCCTCCTACAATGACCTAAATATACCTTATTATGTATATCCAGTGTTTTTCCAAACACAGATTTAATACAATGCAGCTTTGTTCTTTTTCCTGCTTATGGCAGTGAGGGGCTATTTTGAAATCAGGAACTTGTCCCATTAAATACCCATAGAAGACCACGAAGGAGGGAACTATTATATGGAAGGAAGTAATGACTCATACAAACATCTTGACAATTATTAACACATGGATTTAATTCACAAGCATTCAGACTGCTCATAGTATCCATCTGTCCTCAACTTGGGGCCATGAAGTCCCTATATTTTGCATCTTTCCACAGCAGGTTGATATTAAGGACAGAAAGAGAAATAATGTGCTTTCAGCAGAGAGCTTGCTCTCAAAGTTGCAGAGGTTACTTTATCTAGGTCCATAGTGAAGTCAATCATAGCACATGCCAGTCAGCAGCAGATTAGATGTTAGGAGTTAACCATTCAAAACTCTGTGATTCTGACTATGAACAATCTCATTGTATTTCAAATAATTAAACCTAATGGATGCTGGCGAATACTCAATAGCTTTCCAATTCATTGTATTTGGTAGCAATTTTGTAGGCAATTATGTGTATCGAAGTTGAAAATGCCAAGAAATCCAAGAATGCTTTTGGTGTTGGAGCAAAAGGAACAAAGAACAATTAAAAGGCATAAATACATTTTCAGATAGATGGTAAGTCATTGAGTAGGATTGAGTAAGAAAGACATTGATGGTAGAAAGAAAATAAGGCCATTGTGAGGAATGAGAAGGTTGTTTAGGAAGATGGATGTGAGATCTTTAATGGAGATGAACCTGTAAGGTAGGAGTGGTGTTTTCCTGAGCATGGCTTTCTTTACTCAGTGTTCCAAAATGAACCACCATACTAAATAATCAAAAATTTGAATTGATGCCACTGCAGAGTATATTAACTACCATTCCCCTTGCTCTGATGAAATACCCTCATATGAGAAATGAGGATGGGCTGGTTCTGATTTAAAGTTTGTAGCAATCATCATGGAGTCCCAAAGGCATGTTAGTAGGAATGAGATAGAACACATTTCATTTACAGTCAATATGGAAATAGGGATGAGTGCTCCTTCTCAGCTTACTCTCTCTTTTTCTTTAGTCTAGGACCCAGGGCATAGAATGGCACTAATAACAATTAGATTTGGTCTTTCTACCTCTGTTAACACATCTAATAACTTCTTTACAAAATACCCAGAGAATTGTATCCAAGGTGATTTTTGACCCAGCCAAGTTGATAATCAATAATAACTATCACAGAGGGCATGCTCTATCTTCTGCCCAGGCTATCAACACCTCTGTGCCCTTTCTTTGCTCTTCCTACTACTGTTTTTGATAGTTGGATAAATCATTTCGAGTGCAACATCAATGGCTCATAATTCTGCCTCCTTGTAGTAGAAAGAGACAGCAATTTTGATGGGAAGACTAGTGATGCCCAATTTATATTGGACAATATAAGGAAATTACTTGTTTCCTTTGTGGGGAACTAAAGAATGAAATCAGTAAGTCCCTGTGTTTTTATTTCCATCCTGGACAGTTCCAAAGTACAGAAAATGAGCCCAAGAAGGTGGATTGAAAACCTGTCATGGCAAACTTGACACAGGTGCCCCTGGGTAGACCCTCCCTGTTCCACCATCTGTGTTCCTTGTTATCAGTTCTGCTTTCTGTACATGCTACTTTGATAAAAGTTTCTTGAACATTTTTTTTGACAATGAACATTTTACACATTTCAGAATATTCTTTTAGACTTACAAAAACATTGTCTGTTTTGGGGTATGGATATTTCTAAAAAAATATTGGTATCATCTGATCTTTTTTTTTTTAAATTACCATTAACATATGCAAAAGCTGATTTTATATCTTCTTTTTTCTAGCATCATGTAATCTTTTAAAATATTTCTGCTAATGGGAGCTGTTCTAAACATAGAGTAATATTGGTGAGTGTGCTCGGTTAAGGTGAGGCCATCGTGAGCATGCCTCCTCGTTCTGGCCTTCTAACTGATGCTTTTGAAGCCCTCTTCTGTTTTCATCTACTCACAAGTCTTTTATGTGTCATGTAGGTGTTCAAACACTAATGTTTTGAGATGAGCTAATTATTCACATAAATTCTTGTGCTTCAAAAATCATAAATCCTTGGGCTTCAAAACTTCAAGGATTTGATGAAGTTTCTTGAACTTAATGGCAACACATCTCTACAAAAAAGGCCTCCTCTTTTTTCACTAAATTATATTATTTTTATTTGATTTACTTGGGTCAGATTTATTTGCTATAGATGCCCCAAATAAAAACTGGATGGTATGCTTTATTAATAAAAGGTGATCTGAAATGTAAGGATAGTGTAGGCAACATTAAATTTTTAAATGAAGACAAGAGAATGGAAGGAATACTAGTATACATAGTTTCAGCATTGTCTTTTTTTTTTTCTATATTCTTTGTTTACATTCTGAATGCTTTCTCCTTTCCTGGTTCCCCCTTCCCCATTGGTCTCATAAGCCCTCTCCCCTCCACCCATTTCCCAGTTAGCCCAGAAGCTCTGAATTCTCAAGACACAATTAGCATATCAAATGATACCCAAGAAGAGGGAAAGAGAGGGCCCTGGTTTTGAAAGAGTTGATTCAGCATTGTAGGGGAATACCAGTATCAGCACTGTCTTTTTGAGGAGCTGGCTGGGTGAGAAGGAACAGGTGTATAGGAAAGTGCAATGCTTACTGTGATAGTTCTCAGAGAGAGAACTATATAGGTAATTATACTGGACCCTCTTATTGTCCCGGGGAGTGTCATGGATTTGGCTCTATTTAGCCATGTAATAATTTCCAACTCCCTGAAACCCACCTTCAAACATTTCTGAAGTTTCCTTCTTGGAAATTTTACTTTCAAGGTTGTCAAGAGCTATTTCACTGCTTTGTGCTGAGGGAAACACAGAATTTTCTACCTTGGTGCTGCGATAATGTCTGTGAAATCCAAGTTGGATTGTGTTTGGTTATTGATGAATGTGTGAAGAATACTAAAGTCTCCGTGTAATTTAAGCAAGCCAGCAAAGCACCCTTTATCATCCCGTGGACCACTGCAGGGAGTGCCTTACAGACAGCAAAAGAGATTTGGACCCTTCAATTTTTTATCCAGTCACTTCCTTTTGGCTTCATGTGTTGAGTATAATCTATGACAGCTCTTCCTTTGTCAATGGACTCCGGATCAAAGACCTCATCTGAGGTCACAGGATGTTATTTTATCAGGCTGGATGAAAGTACCACTCTTTGGTAGCTGCATCCCATGGGAAATATCAGAGAGCAATAGTGACTCAAGCCTCAAGACTGACTGCAAACATGAGTTTTCTGAGAAAACACTGTGTAAACTAGAATGGAAGCTGCCTCTTTGCTTTACCTTTAGGGAACTTGGCTATGGATCCTGTGATGATGGTAAAGGAAATCAGCCTCCTTCTAAACAGTCAGATTGAGAGCACATGTGGCTTCCTAAAACTGGACAAGTACTGCTACCTTCTTTTACTCCATCACATACAAAACCAATAAAGCAAATCTTTTTATCTGAAGGATTCTCCTACCTCTAGTAAGCAGAAGCTTTGTGTGAAGACCCAGGGGAATGGAAAGGTAAAGGAGATAAAACACATTGTGTTCACTTGTAAAAGATATTGAGAACCAGTAATGCCACCGTCTTCCAGTCTCACTGACCATGCCATCAAGAATCCAAGCTACTGTCACCACTTGTGTCTCAAGACCAGAGAGTCCTCCACTTTGATCTGCTCATTATTAAACTAAGACAGAGTGAATAAATAGCTTTCTTGTGGCAATTCATCAAGCCATAGAGCTTGGCTTAGCAGTCTTCCTGGAAGCTCACTCCCTTACTCCACTAATTTGCTTCCTATATTCATTTTCACCCTATGCATCTATTCATAGAGATTTCTCTACTTTCTCTATAACTAAACATTGCTCTTGTATATACCCCAGCAGGAAGAATGTGTTGAATGCTATGAGGCAATTATTATGAGGGATCATGTCTCCCTTTCCCATTGGCAGCATACTTCTATGAGGTCTGATATTCCTCTACTTTCTTAGCTGCCTTTTTTTTTTTTTATCTCTATCTTTGTATGAAGATCAACCTACTTTCTAAAATAATACCTATTATCCCTTACCTACTTGTTGGGCTCTCTATTTCTTTCTTTTTTTTTTTTTTTAAATCTTCTAGCATCATCTCAGCAAAGCAAAACGATACAGAGCTATTTGGTATGAATGACCTATCACACAGCACAGAATACATCCTCAATGCAAAAGTCAGGTTCCACACACAGAACCCTAACTCTTCCTGTGACAAACTGACCTGCAAGAGCTAGCAAAATCACACAGATTTTAGACAATCTTATTAGATAATCATTTTTTCCTATGAGAGAGTCATTTACTTATTCTGCTTTTGTATATGAATTTCATGAATGATCCTATTTATTCCATCTTCTTGGGAAACTTTTGATAAATTTTCTTGCAGAAGATGATCTGGCAAAGCTCAGGAGTTAACCAGAGCCAAGATTGGAATGTGGCAGAGGTTCAGAGTTGAGTATGTAGCCAGACTGCCTGGCTTTTCCCCGACTTGCTGAACGGACCCAGGAAACTATTTAATCACACTGTCTCAGTTTGCTGATGTCCAATATTATCTCATAATGATGTTATAATTATTTAAGTTTGATTCATGAAGCATATGGTGACATATATACTCCAGCAGAAATTTATTTCTTCCAGATACCAAATCCTTAATATTTTTCATGAAATGGGGAAGACCCCAAATATCCCTTATTGCTTCTTAATGTTTTGATATGTAAACTTCTAGCAATATTTTCTATTCAAAGTTATGTTACTTTAAGAGAAAACATATATGAATATGCCAAGTATTATTTCATTTATTTTTATTTTTTCTTAGACAGATACAATCAGCTTAAAAAATATTTCATGTATATAGGTATTTGCCTGTATGTATGATTCTATACCAGAAGAGGATGGTGGATTCTCTGGAATTGTAGTTTCAGATGGTTGTGAACTGCCACGTGCATGTTAGAAATCTAATCCTAGTCCTTTCAAAGAGCACAAAATGCTCTTAACTTCCAAGGCACTCTCCAGTCTCTAGTTTTCCTTTTCTCCCTGTTTTTCTTAATCCAGGTGCAATTAGTTGCAATTAACAAGAAGTGAGATGAGCTTACTATGAATTTACAAGAAGTGAGAGTATCTTACTATGAACTAATTCGCTCATGCAATTGAAAAAGTTAGGAATCTTTTGGTGTCATTTGACCTACATGGGTTTCTAAGCTAATGAAAAAAATTGTTAGACTCCTTGTTCATAGTCATTAATGACAGTTTGCTACTTAAGCCAATTCCTGTGAAAAGGGAACCAGGACTGGGCTGAGCAGATATCGATCAGTTGATGCCATAAAAGGGGAGAGGCTGAGGCAGTTCAGGGTAGAGGAAGCTACAGTGCCCTCCTCTATTATAGTCTCTCTAGGCAACATTATTAGTGCTGTGGTAGTTGTCAGTTTCTGGTCATTTACAGGGAGGGATGCTGCAGCAGATATTGTTGGGTAGCTCCCTTTCTGTGTCATTCTGTTTTACACACCTGCCTTCTTTTTTTCTCTTTTCAGCTCTGCTTTCATGTTCTTCATATCTTTAGAACTTCCTCAGTTTCACACCTTCTACTGCTGTTGTGTGACAGCTTCTGTTACATTTTATATTCTTTATGAATACCAGGAAGCATAGTAGAAGCATATGAAATTCCAGGACATTCAGATACAAAGTGTAGCTTGCCTCTTAGTGACAGTCTAACTTTACCAAAGTCACCTAACTCCTCTGAATATTGCTTAATATTTGTATATGTCAATGACAGGAAACAAAAGTATAAATAGAAAAGTACCCCTATATAGAATTTATAAATTTTTGGCTGAATTTGATTGTGTACTCCAGTAACTAACAACAATACACAAAAGATAGATGCAGTATTTACTGGGAGTACAGGGTCAGCCTAAGTAACATAAGGAATCTCCAGAAAAAAAATTGCAGCAATGAATGTAACATAGAAATTATTTGTAGCTAATATGCTTGATAAGAAAATACAATTTCTAAATATGTAAAGTATAATCATGCCAAAAACTATCCTGGTTAAAGGTAGAATGTAAGAGACCAGAACAGACACTTCACCAAAGAAGTATAAAGCAAATTAAAAGACCGTTGGCATCAGAATAGGAAAGCAGAGACAGGTCTATATCTCAGGCTCAGGCTCGTTGGTCTGCCTGCATAGCTAATCTGCAAGTTCTAGAACAATGAGAAAATGCTTTCATTAAGGGTGTGTCGTGTACAGGAAGAATAAGATCTGAGGTGGTCATCTGGTCTTGAAATGCACACTTGCACATGCAAACTGATTCCCTAGAACTATTATGAACAATGTGTTTTGTTTCCTTTTTTTTTTTCGATATATTCTTCATTTATATTTCAAGTGATTTTCCCTTTTCTGGATCCCCCGTCCCTGAAAGTCCCATAAGCCCTCTTCCCTCCCCCCGTTCCCCAATTCACCCCTTCCCACTTCCCTGTCCTGGTATTCCCCCACAATGCTGAACTGAGCCTTTCCAGGACCAGGGGCCACTTTCCTTCTTGGGCATCATTTGATATGTGAATTATATATGGGTATTCCAAGCTTCTAGGCTAATATCCGCTTATCAGTGAGTGCATACCATGAGTGTTCTTTTGAGACTGGGTTACCTCACTTATTAATCCTCAATTTTATCATGCATATGTTATATGAAAATCTTCAGTTTTTTTCAGATAATATCTCCACTTCATTTTTCATTTACAATCTAAATGTATTTGTATGCCTAGATTTGTATCAGAGTGTTCTGCAGTTCCATCCATTTGTTTAAGAATTTCATGAACTCATTGTTTCTAATGGCTGAATAGTATTCCTTTGAGTATATATACTACATTTTCGATATCCATTCCTCCGTTGAGGTACATCTGGGTTCTTTCCGGCTTCTGACTACTATAAATAGGGCTGCTATGAACATAGTGGAGCATTCATCCTTATTACATGCTAGGGAATCCTATGGGTATATGCCCAGGAGTGGTATAGTGGGGTCCTCCAGAAGTATCATTCCCAGTTTTCTGAGGAACTGCTAGACTGATTTCTAGAGCAGTAGTACCAGCTTGCAACCCCACCAGCAGTGGAGGAGTGTTCGTCTTTCTACACATCTTTGCCAGCACCTGTTTTCTCCTGAGTTTTTTTATCTTAGCCATTCTGACAGGTGTGAGGTAAAATCTCAGGGTTATTTTGATTTGTATTTCTCTGATAACTAAGGATGTTGAACATTTCTTTAGGTACTTTTCAGCCACTCGATATTCCTCAGGTGAAAATTCTTTGTTTAGCTCTCTACCCCATTTTTTTTTATTCATATATTTTTTATTTACATTTCAAATGATTTTCCCTTTTCTTGCCCCCCACTCCTCGAAAGTCACATAAGCCCCCTTCCCTCCCCCTGTTCTCCCATCAACCCCTTCCCACTTCCCTGTTCTGGTTTTGGCCTATACTGCTACACTGAGTCTTTCCAGAACCAGGGGCCACTCCTCTGTTCTTCTTGTACCTCATTTGATGTGTGGATTATGTTTTGGGTATTCCAATTTTCTAGGCTAGTATCCACTTATTAGTGAGTGCATACCATGATTGATCTTGTGAGACTGGGTTACCTCACTTAGTATGATGTTCTCCAGCTCCATCCATTTGTCTAAGAATTTCATGAATTCATTGTTTTTAATGGCTAAATAGTGCTCCATTGTGTATGTATACCACATTCTTTGCATCCATTCTTCCGTTGAGGGATACCTGGGTTCGTTCCAGCTTCTGGCTATTATAGCGCTGCTATGAACATAGTAGAGCACATATCCTTATTACATGCTGGGTAATCCTCTGTGTATATGCCCAGGAGTGGTATAGGAGGGTCCTCCGGAAGTGACATGCCTAGTTTTCTGAGGAACCGCCAGACTGATTTCCAGAGTAGTTGTACCAATTTGCAACCCCACCAGCAGTGGAGGAGTGTTCCTCTTTCTCCACATCCTCGCCAACACCTGCTGTCTCCTGAATTTTTAATCTTAGCCATTCTGATTGGTGTAAGGTAAAATCTCAGGGTAGTTTTGATTTGCATTTCCCTAATGACTAATGAAGTTGAGCAGTTTTTAAGATGCTTCTCAGCCATCCGACATTCTTCAGGTGAAAATTCTTTGTTTAGCTCTGTACTCCATTTTTAATAGGGTTTTTTGGTTCTCTGGGGTCTAACTTCTTGAGTTCTGTGTATATATTAGATATCAGCCCTCTATCTGATGTAGGGTTGGTGAAGATGTTTTCCCAATTTGTTGGTTGCCGATTTGTCCTTTTGATGGTGTCCTTTTCCTTAGAGAAACTTTGTAATTTTATAAGGTCCCATTTGTCAATTCTTGATCTTAGAGCATAAGCTATTGGTGTTCTGTTCAGGAACTTCCCCCCTGTACCAATGTCCTCAAGGGTCTTTCCCAGTTTCTTTTCTATTAGCTTCAGAGTGTCTGACTTTATGTGGAGGTCCTTGATCCATTTGAAGTTGAGCTTAGTATGAGGAGATGAGAATGGATCAATTCACATTCTTCTGCATGCTGACCTCCAGTTGAACCAGCACCATTTGTTGAAAAGGCTATCTTTTGTCCATTGGATGTTTTCAGCTCCTTTGTTGAGGAACAAGTGGCCATAGGTTTGTAGGTTCATTTCTGGATCTTCAATCCTGTTTCATCGATCCGTCTGCCTGTCACTGTACCAATACCATGCAGTTTTTAACACTATTGCTCTGTAGCATTGCTTGAGGTCAGGGATACTGATTCCCCCAGAATTTCTTTTGTTGTTGAGAATAGTTCTAGCTATCCTTTTTTTATTTATTTATTTATTTTATTTTGTTATTCCAGATGAATTTGAGAATTGCTCTTTCTAACTCTGTGAAGAATTGGGATTTTGATGGGTATTGTGTGGAATCTGTATATTGCTTTTGGCAAAATGGCCATTTTAACTATATTAATCCTGCTGATCTAGGAGCATGGGAGATTTTTTCCATTTTTTGAGGTCTTCTTCCATTTGCCTCTTGAGAGTCTTGAAGTTCTTATCATATCGATCTTTCACATGTTTGGTAAGAGTCACCCCAAGGTACTTTATACTGTTTGTGGCTATTGTGAAGGGTGTCATTTCCCTAATATCTTTCTCAGCCTGCTTATACTTTGAGTATAGGAAGGCTATTGATTTGCTTGAGTTGACTTTATAACCTGCCACTTTGCTGAAGTTGTTTATCAGCTGTAGGAGATCTCTAGTAGAGTTTTTTTGGTCACTTAGATAGACTATTATATCATCTGTAAATAATTATAGGTTGACTTCTTCCAAAGAATCCAGGAGCTGGTTCTTTGAGAAAATCAACAAGATAGATAAACCCTTAGCCAGACTGACCAAATGGCACAGAAAAAGTATCCAAATTAACAAAATTAGAAATGAAAATGGGATATAACAACAGAAACTGATATTCAAAAATTCATCAGATCCTACTACAAAATCCTATACTCAATACAACTGGAGAATCTGGAGGAAATACACAATTTCCTAGACATATACCAATATCAAAATTAAATCTGGACCAAATAGATCATCTAAACAGTCCCATAACCCCTAAAGAAATAGAAGGTGTCATAGAAAGGCTTCCAACCAAAAAAAGCACAGGACCAGATGGTTTCAGTGCAGAATTTTATCAGACCTTCAAAGACCTAACACAAATACTCTTCAAACTATTCCACAAAATAGAAACAGAAGGAACACTACCCAATTCCTTCTACGAAGCCACAATTATGCTATACCAAAACAACACAAAGATCCAACAAAGAAAGAGAACTTCAGATCAATTTCCCTTATGAACATCGATGCAAAAATACTCAATAAAATTCTTGCCCACCAAGTCCAAGAACACATAAAAACCGATCATCCACCATGATCAAGTAGGCTTTATCCCAGGGATGCAGGGTTGGTTCAATGTACGGAAATCCATCAATGCAATCCACTACATAAAAAAACTCAAAGAAAAAACCACATGGTCATTTCATTGGATGCTGAAAAAGCATTTGACAAAATTCAGCATCCTTTCATGCTTAAAGTCTTGGAAAGAACAGGAATTCAAGGCCCATACCTAAACATAGTAAAAGCAATATACAGCAAACCAGTAGCCAGCATCAAACTAAATGGTGAGAAACTTGAAGCAATCCTACTAAAATCATGAACTAGACAGGGCTGCCGCCTTTCTCCTTATCTTTTCAATATTGTACTTGAGGTTCTAGCTCAGGCAATTAGACAACATAAGGAGGTCTACCCCATTTTTTAAGGGGGATATTTGGCTCTCTGGAGTCTACCTTCTTGAGTTCTTTGTATACCTTGGATATAAGCCCTCTGTCAGATGCAGTCTTGGTAAAGATCTTTTCCCAATTTGTTGGTTGCAGTTTTGTCCTTTTGACAATGTCCTTTGCCTTACAGAAACTTTGTAGCTTTATTAGATTCCATTTGTCAATTCTTGATCTTAGAGCAGAAGCTATTGGTGTTCTGTTCAGGAAATTTTCCCCTGTGCCCATGTCCTCAAGGGTCTTCCCCTGTTTCTTTTCTATTAGTTTCAGTGTGTCTGGTTTTATGTGGAGGTTCTTGATCCACTTGGACTTGTGCTTAGTACAAGGAGAGAAGAATGGATCAATTTGCATTCTTTTGTATGCTGACCTCCAGTTGAACAAGCAACATTTGTTGAAAAAGCTATCTTTTTTTCCACTGGATGGTTGTAGCTCTTTTGTCAAAGATCAAGTGACCATAATTCTGTGGGTTCATTTCTGAGTCTTCAATTCTATTCCATTGGTCTCCTTGCCTGTTGCTGTACCAATACCATGCAGTTTTTAACACAATTGCTCTGTAGTATTGCTTGAGGTTGGGGATACTGATTCTACCAGAAGTTCTATTACTGTTAAGGATAGTTTTAGCTATCCTGGGTTTTTTGTTATTCCAGATGAATTTGAAAATTGCTCTAAGTCTATGAAGAATTTGATTTGGGGTTTTGATGGGGATTGTATTGAATCTATAGCTTGCTTTTGGCAAGATGGCCATTTTTTACTATATTAATCCTGCCAGTACTAGAGCATGGAAGATTTTTCCATCTTTTGAGGTCTTCTTTGATTTCTTTCTTCAAAGACGAAGTTCCTGTCATACAGATCTTTCACTTGTTTTGTTAGAGTCACACCAAGATACTTTATATTGTTTGTGGCTATTGTGAAGGGTGTCATTTCCCTAATTTCTTTCTCAGCCTGTTTATCCTTTGAGTGTATAGGAAGGCTACTGACTTGCTTGAGTTAATTTTACAACCAGCTACTTTGCTGAAGTTGTTTATCAGCTGTACGAATTCTCTGGTGGAGTTTTTTGGGTCGCTTAAGTATACAATAATATCATCTGTAAATAGTGATAGATGGATTGCTTCCTTTCCAATTTGTATCCCTTTAACTTCCATTTGTTGTCTAATTGCTCTGGCTAGAATTTCAAGTACTATATGGAAAAGATATGGAAAGAGAGGGCAGCCTTGTCTAGTCCCTGATTTTAGTGTGATGGCTTCAAGTTTCTCTCCATTTAGTTTGATGTCAGTCGCCTGTTTGCTGTATATTGCTTTTATTATGTTAAGGTATGGGCCTTGAATTCCTGTTCTTCCCAAGACCTTTAACATGAAAGGATGCTGAATTTCATCAAATGCTTTTTCAGCATCTAATGAAATTACCATGTGTTTTTTTTTCTTTGAGTTTGTTTATGTAGTGGATTACATTGATGGATTTCCATATATTGAACCACCCCTGCATCCTTGGGATGAAGCCTACTTAATTATGGTGAATGATCATTTTGATGTGTTCTTGGATTCAATTTTATTGAGTATTTTTGATTTGATTATTGATCATTTTGATGTGTTCTTGGCAAGAATTTTATTGAGCATTTTTGCATCAATATTCATAAGGAAAATTGGTCTAAGGTTCTCTTTTTTTGTTGGATCTTTGTGTGGGTTAGATATCAGTGAAATTGTGGCTTCATAGAACGAGTTAGGTAATGTTCCTTCTGTTTCTATTTTGTGGAATAATTTGAAAAGTATTGGTACTAGGTCTCCTTTGAATGTCTGATAGAATTCTGCACTAAAACCATCTGGTTCTGTGCTTTTTTTTGGTTGGGAGACTTTCAATGATCACTTCTATTTCTTTAGGGGTTATGGGACCATTTAGATGGTCTATCTGATCCTGATTAAAAATTGGTAGTTGGTATCTGTTTAGGAAATTTACCATTTCATCCAGATTTTCCATTTTTGTTGAGTATAGGCTTTTGTAGTAGGATATAATAATTTCTTGGATTTCCTCAGTTTCTGTTGTTATTTCACCCTTTTTATTTCTGATTTTGTTAATTTGGGTACTGTCGCTGTGCCCTCTGCTTAGTCTGGCTAAAGGTTGTTCTATCTTATTAATTTTCTCAAAGAACCAGCTCCAGCTTTTGTTGATTCTTTGTATAGTTCTTTTTGCTTCAACTTGGTCGATTTCAGCCCTGAGTTTCATGATTTTCTGCCTTCTACTCCTCTTGGGTGTATTAGCTTCTTTTTGTTCTAAAGCTTTCAGGTGTTCTCTTAAACTGCTAACGTATACTCTCCAGCTTCTTTTTGTAGGCACTCAGAGCTATGAGTTTTCATCTTAGCACTGCTTTCATTGTGTCCCATAAATTTGAGTATGTTGTGCCTTCATTTTCATTAAATTCTAAAAAGTCTTTGATCTCTTTTCTTATTTCTTTCTTGACCAAGGTATCATTGAGTAGAGAATTGTTCAGCTTCCATGTGTATGTGGGCTTTTTGTTGTTTTTGTTGGTATTGAAGACCACCCTTATTCCATTGTGATCTGATAGGAGGCATGGAATTAGTTCAATCATCTTATAACTGCTGAGGTCTATTTTGTGACAAATTACATGGTCAGTTTTGGAGAGGATACCATGAGGTGCTGAGAAGAAGCACCTTATGAAATGTTCTATATACATCTATTAAATCCATTTGGTCCAAAAGTTCTGTTAGTTTCACTGTGATTCCTTTTAGTTTGTGATTGTCTGATCTGTCCATTGAAGATAGTGGGGTGTTAAGTCCCCCACAATTATTGTGTGGGGTGGAATGTATGCTTTAAGCTTTAGAAAGGTTTCCTTTACGAATGCAGATGCCCTTGTATTTGAGGCATAGATATTCAAAATTGAGAGTTCTTCCTGGTAGATTTTTTCTTTGATGAGTATAAAGTGGCCTTCTGTATCTTTTTTGATGACTTTTGGTTGAAAGTCTATTTTATCTGATATTAGAATGGCTACCCCAGCTTGATTCCTGGGACCATTTGCTTGGACAACTGTTTTCCAGACCTTTTACTCTTAGGTAGTATTTGTCTTTGACACTGAGATGCATTTCCTGTATCCAGCAAAATGTTGGGTCCTGTTTACAAATCCAGTCTGTTAGTCTATGTCTTCTTACTAGTGAATTGAGTTCATTGATGTTAAGAGATATTAAGGAATAGTGATGTTTTAATGTAAATTTTATGTTTGTGTGATTATCTTCTTTTGGGTTTGTTGCAAGATTACTTTCTTGCTTTATCTTGTGTGTAGTTTTCCTCCCTTTGTTGGTGTTTTTCATTCATTGTTCTTTGAAAGTCTGGATTTGTGGAAAGATACTGTGTAAATTTGTTTTTGTCATGAAAAACCTTTGTTTCTCCATTTATGGTCATTGAGAGATTTGTTGGATATAGCAGTTTGGGTTGGCATTTGTGTTCCCTTAGGGTCTGCATGACATCAGCCCAGGCTCTTCTGGCTTTCATAGTCTGGTGAGAAATCCCATGTAATTCTGATAGGTCTTCCTTTATATGTTACTTGACCTTTTCCCCTTACTGCTTTTAATATTCTTTCTTTGTTTAGTACTTTTGATGTTTTAATTATGTGACCGGATGAATTTCTTTTCTGAACAAATTTATTTGTAGTTCTGTAGGCTTCTTGTATGTTCATGTGCATTTCTTTCTTTAGGTTAGGGAAGTTTTCTTCTATAATTTTGTTGAAGACATTTACTGGCCCTTTACATTGGAAATCTTCACTCTCTTCTATGCCTATAATCCTTAGGCTTGGTCTTCTCATTTTGTCCTGGATTTCCTGGATATTTTGGGTCAGGAGCTTTACATTGGAAATCTTCACTCTCTTCTATGCCTATAATCCTTAGGATTGGTCTTCTCATTTTGTCCTGGATTTCCTGGATATTTTGGGTCAGGAGCTTTTTGCATTTTTCATTTTCTTTGACTATTGTATCAATGCTTTCTATTGTATCTTCTGGATCTGAGATTCTTCTATCTCTTGTATTCTGTTGTTGATGCTTAGATCCATGACTCCTGACTTCTTTCCTAGGTTTTCTATGTCCCGAGTTGTCTCCCTTTGTGATTTTGTTATTGTTTCTATCTCTTTCTTTAGATCCTTGATGGCTTTGTTTAATCCCTTCACCTGTTTTGTTGTGTTTTCCCTTAGTTCCTCAAGGGTTTCTCCCTGTTTACTTGTGTTCTCCTATATTTCTTTAAGGAATTATTTATGTCCTTCTTGAAGCCCTCCATGATGCCCTCCATCAGCGTCATGACCTGTGATTTTAAATCCAAATCTTGCTTACCTGGTGTGTTGGGGTATCCAGGACTTGCTGTTGTGGGAGAATTGGGTTCGGATGGTGCCATCTTGCCTTGATTTCTTTTAGCAATGTTCCCACATTTGCCTTTTGCCATCTGGTTATCTCTGGTGTTAGCTGGGCCTGCTGTTACTGGCTGGAGCTTGCCCCTCCTGTGTGCCTACAGGCCTATCTCAGCAATCCTGGATAAGCTGCTTTCCCCCCGGCACAAATTACCATGGTGGGTGTTGCCGAGTTCCTGGGTGCAGGTTGAGTCCTGGTGCGGTGTGTCCCAAAAGATCCTCTACTCTGGTGAAACCTCCCTACCGATCTGTTGCCCAGTCACAGAAGCAAAAATGGTGGCCAAGACCCACTCTCTTGTAGCAATATTTGGGTATGTAACTCGGTGGCCCTGATCACCTCTGTATACAGGCTGTCTTGACTGTCTTCTCCTTGCTGGCTGCTGGTGTATAGCTGGCTTCCTCCACTGCTTGGAGATTGCACACTGTGGTCAAGGATGTTTCAGATCCAGAGGCAGAAACTGGAAGGCTCTTGCCAGAGGCCTCCTGTGCAGGATGCCTCCTCCTTGCTGGCTGCTGGTTGCATAGCTGGCTTCCTCGTATTTCGTTTTCTTTATGTGAGTTTTGTGGCTCAAACCCAGGCCCTCATAGTTCTAAGGCAAGCAATTTATTTACCAAACTCTATCTTCAGTCCTCATTTTTTTCCTAAGTAGGCACCTATTTTGGTGGTGGTTAGTGTTGCTGCTGTCTAAGGGAAGAATGGGGTATGCCATGTTTGTCTCTGCATGTGGTTGGTGGAATTCACAGGCAGACTTACCATTCTAAAAATATCACAGAGTGCAATATGTGCTTACCAGAGAGCACATTCAGCTCTCTCCCTGACTGACATGAAGTGAAGCCACATACAACATTTTAGATGAACAGAGGGGCAACAGCTGCACTAGAGTACAACAAACTATAAATTTTATCTCAATTAGAAATTTAAAGTACTTGAAGTGAGAGGAAAGCAACAGAAAAATAACTCAACCAATGTGATCAAGCTGAAATGTATCTTGGTCACCAGTGAAGACATTTAGTTTTTCTACAAGGGAAATACTCCTGAGTGGCATTTCCTGGAGACCAGATGGCAAGTTAGATTCACTATTTTCTTTCCAAAATAACTTGTGTTTTTGTCATTATAATGTAACATTTACAGAAAACTGTCAATATGCTGGCCTTCTGCTGGGCATTGTCCTGCATGAAACAGTTTTACTTTGGAAGCTGCAGTGATGAAGCAATCACAATTCTCCAGCCCATTGAAGGTTAGAGACAGAAATCATAAAGTGGGGAGCAGGAAAGACAGAAATTCAGCCCAAGCTGAATAAGTAATAAAACTTACCTAAAATGATACCACAAAGCTGGAGAACATAAAGAGCTATTTGATTTTGTTATAATAGGACTTCATTAATATAAAAGCTTACAGGAACTCTGGTGACTCCCTAGATGTCAATCTCTAGGTAGCCTTGCAGAATTGCCTGATAAATTTTGTCTTCAGCATGTTTTGCTAGAACTGATAAAAAATGTTTTGCATAGTTCTCTGTCCTTCTTAGAATGAGCTGATTAACCATATTGCAGTTCTTAATCGGTGTCAGCATTTACTTTGATTATCACATGCTTATAGAGCTCTATGTAGCAAGCTACTTCTGTGGGTGGGAAGGATACTTCTTGTGCCTTCTAGGAATTGTTCTCTTTTGTTTTAAGAGGTTCTAGATGGAATCTTAATGTCATTTTCTATTGAGATGTTTTCTCTGTAAGTTTAGTCTCTCTTGGCCTTAGCAAGCAGCACAATCACATTACTCGTGTCTGGTAACCTTGGTGTTTCACATTTTCTTCTTGTCCATAACTTCAGTAATGGGAAACAAGTAACAACTAAGAACTGAATGAAAACAACGGTGAATGCCTCAAACTCAGATTAGCACAGTGTAGTCCACTTATTGCAGATTGATTACATGAGGTACATCAGATATTACAGGACAAGATTATCATCCAGGGAGGAAATATAGGTATCCATTTAGGTAGGGATAATGCTAATGGGACTGTCTATATCACATCAGTTAGAAGGAGTTGACTTTTAGTGTATATGCCTCTCAGATCTGGTTTGTTCTTTGTTATTTAAGATTAAGATAACAGACATCACTATGGGTGTGTCCTGGAATATCTTAGTGGTCATGGGATGTGTGTGATTAATGGGAGTTCTGGTTAATGTTCAAATAGCACCATTTCTGGGCTTTTAATATGCATGCATTGCAAGAAGGATTAAAAAGCTCCTCTGAGTATAAAGCTCCAAACATTCTTCCCTTAAGCAAGAATATTGCTTCATAGGTCAATATATGTATGTCCCCATATGATATGAGCTAATGAGTTACTGAAGTCATGCTATAGTCATTAATTCTAATTATGTGAGCAAAACCATGATAAAATATACATAACAAAATTCTCAGGTCAATTATCCTGGTGAAATTTGCTCAACAAACCCTCCAGTAGCCACATCCCACCTTAGACAGTTGCATCATTTGGAAGTGGAATGTTCTAGAAACAATGGAGCATGCCTTTTCAGTAGCATCTGTGCCTTGCAGGAGTATCAGGACTAAAACAGATGAAGAAAATCCTATATATGTCATCAATATTTCAGGGACCAAGACAGAAAAAAATGTATCCTCTTAAGATGTTTATTATCAATTATTTTTACTTTACTACCACTATCTGTGAGTTATTAAGACAGACACTTCATCATTCCTGAGATCATGTGTGAGACAAGTCTGGAAAGAGCCAGCTGGCCTTGCACCTGCTCTTTAGAAGCAACATGGGAGAAAATGAACTCACAGACTGCACTTGTCTTACATTACTTAAGATGACAGAAAGATATTTGCTTTGTGTTTACAGGGAAGTGGTGCTGAGATTTCAATTCTCTTTTGAAAAAAATCCTACTGTTGTAATCTATGCCTCACTTGCTATATATAGGGAGGTAGAACGTGTGGTGATTTTGCCTTCCAGTAAACACTTCTTGTGAAAATTGGGTAAAGTGATATTTAATTCTTTACAGCATCAAAGTTAAAGCATTTAAGTAAATAACATGTATCATATTATACAGCATTGGGTTCCTATTTCCCTGGACAAATATACCCCTGCAAAAAGAGAAATAAGATTCAATGAGCCTCAGGCACAGTAAATGCGGGGCAATTCTGGTAGTTGATCAATCATCCAATGTGACTACTTAAGAAACTTAGCAGTTACTCATGTGGGTCTTTAGTTCTAAACAGAAATTTAAGACAGAGATGACAGTATTGGAAATAGAGAAGGTCCACAATTAATGTACACTTCACAGTGAAGCTTCAGCAAGGTGTGGTGTTGTCATTGGTGCTTTTGAAATGTGAGTGGCCTACTACCAAGCATTGGGTGAGTCATTGCTTCACATGGAGAGGCCAGGGAGCTGCTCTGTCAGATCTTGGTGGGAAAATGTTCTTGGTTCAAAAGAGGTAGATGTTTGTGAGAACTTTGAGGCTAAAGAGAATGTGGTTTATAACCCTGAGAGAGAGAATATTCCCAAGGCTGATGAGGTGCTATTTTGGGGAGAATCCCTAAGAGGGAGTGGTCAGGATTGAAGTCAGAGTTTGATGAGGAAGGTGTGGGGCTGTGGCTGATACTTTGGTAAGGTCATTGGCATTTCTCGGTAATAACACAATCCCTTTGTTCTTGATCCAACTCTAGCATTGGGACTTAAAGCAAACTAAATTTCTGAAGTCCAAGGTCAATGGGAGATCTATATGTTCCATTGATTTTAGACAATAGGATGAAAATCTATCCTCTCCCACCACCTCCTCTCTCTCAAAGCAAGTAAACAGAGATCTCAATGGATATGCAGAGGTAGGGAATAGGCAACAAAAAGCCTGGAAGCAGTCTTCCAGGCCTCTAAACAACAGAGCCTGCAAGACTGATCAAGGAAAGGATTTGAAAACAAGAATGCTAACTCCTTATGGAATTACACATTTATTGATCTACACCTGAAGATCTATACATTGGAATCCTTCAAGCTCCTATCGTGTAGATTATTGGCATATTAAAATATAACTATAGTATAACATGCTAAAATTTGCAAATGAAAATTAATCTGAAAAGCAGAGGGTAAGTCCTAATTATAGCAGCAAACTTGAGGAGGGCTCTATGGTGAATATACACAGGAGGAAGATAAAGGGTTCAAAATGTCAGCACTTTAGCCTACCAGATACCAAATCCACACTCAGCCTATGATATCCTGTGAATATAAGCAGTCACCCCATCTTTCTGTCTCTGTTCTTCTACTCCTGAGAAAAGGAGATGGTAGTAGCAGGGACTCCAGAGGGTTTGTCAACATTAGGGGAGGGCAGCAAGTCAAGACTTAGGAAGAACAACAGAATACTATAAAAGGCTCTGAGACACAGGAACAAGGCAAGTGTATAAATGGTCACAGGAGCTAAGAAACTGGAGCTCTGCAGAAGTACACAGTGAGACAGGAGGACAAGCAATGGTACAAGGGATTAGGGTATAGCTAGATACTTCCTATGGGGGGAAGCCATTGGCTGAGCATCAGCTCCAAGGATTTTGGCAACCTCTGGTGCTTTGGGGGAATCACAGACATCATTGAGGACAGAACTGGATAATAAAGGCTGGTTTAGCTACTTGTTTAGTCACTGTGTACAAGTAGCCCACAGAATCATTTAACAGTGGAAGAGTTTATTTCTGTTCGTATTTAAAAGGCTATGTCTCCTATGATCTCTACACATATGCATGGGCATGTTCATTCTCACACATGGAAGATATACCACATACTCACCGTTATATACAGATATACACACAAAATATACATATGTGTATATTTCATAAAATAACATTTTAAGTGGGCTATAATACACTCTGTAGATCACCCTATATAAGCTCTCATAGGGTAAAAAAATCCTCCTCCTCTTTTCTCTCTCTCCTTCTGTCCCTCCTTCCTCCCTCTCCCCTCTCTCTCCCTCTCTCCCTCTCTAGAAAAATAGAGTGAAGTAAATAGGGGTCTTAATGCTATGTAGAGCTATGGAATGGACAACAAAGGGATCTAACCAATGAAGCCTGCAATATAGCAAGCTTTCCATAAGTGATATGATAGTCTTTGCAGCAAACTCAAGGGATAGGTAATGTTGAACATGTTAGAGAGAGAAACAGAATTTTGAGAGCATATTAAGAACTGGATCATGGTCCCATAGCTATAGAATAGCATCCAGGACAAGATGGAACTCTAGAGTTTTCCAAACTCCCATATATGCTGTACATAACTCTCTTCTTCCAGGTGCTATGTTGAATTTTTTAACTGGAATGCCTTAGTTTTGGAGGTGATAATTTTCTATGCCATTTGGATCAAAGTCACTGAGAAAGGCATATTCATGGCCCCCAAATTAAATCAAATATATTTCTCCTCCTGAGAGTTCATGTGAAAGATACTATGAGGTTATTCAGGCAAGAATCCTTTTGACAGTGAAATACCCTAGAGATGAGAAAATATTATGCACATCCTTCTGAGTCAGTGATTCTCATCTTACTCAAAGTTAAATCAGTAGAAGAGTAATCAGGGTCCACTGCACAGTGATGTCTCTCTAATAGTGAAGCATGGTGTGCCAAGACATTCTTGTGAACCAGATCTCATGTTTCTGAATGAGTCTCTTAGATGTACAGTATTATTAATGGTGATAGTGGACTCTTAGTTCTCATAAAATTACATAGTGTGAACCCTAGATGTCTGAGTTGGAATTCTCCACCCTACCTCTCCTCTTCTCTTTTCCTTATTTCCTTTCTTTCTTTTTGGCATCTGTCTATTCATGCTCTGTGCCTTATTTTTTTTTTTACCATTATTGCTTCATTATATAAGTAGAAATAATATTCTGTAAATAATATTTTAAGACTGCAGTTTATAATATTCACCTTGAGTTTTTTCAATACAATATAACAAGAATTCTGGGCAACAACTTCCTGTCAGAATTTTGGTGGTATTGAATGCAGTGGTTAGTGTTCTACAGAGAATTTGATGGGTAAAGTTATATTTTGTATTAAGAATGTGTTGGGTTTTTGATATTTAAAGTTTTGATGGTTTCTTCATGTTTATGATTGCTATTATGAATTGACTCATGTGTATTAATTGTACATATATATGGGATGCACATAGCATGTAATGATTACACAAAGTTACTGGCGTAATTGCCTCAAACAATCATCATTCCTCTATGCTGACATTCAAAATCCTCTAAACTATTTTCAAATATATAATTAAATATTGTGCAACCATAGTCACCGAGAAATCTGTGAGCCTTAGGAGTTCTTGTGCCTACCCATCTGTAATGAATAGCCATAAGCTATCTTTTTTTCTGTGTACCCATCACTTTCTTATGCCTCTGCAAATTACATCAGCACTCTCCTCTTTTATAAGGCTGACCTTTTTCATTTTAACATGTAAGAGAACAAGCATATTTCTTTTTCTGTGTCTGACTTCTTTCATTTAACACAATGTTCTTCAGTTTCACTAATTTTGGTACAAGTGGGAGAATTTAAAACACCATGTGAAACAGGTTTTTTAAAGTACAAAGTATTAAGGCTTTCTTCTTACTCTTTTATGGTTCTAGGTGATTCTGGACCACTCAGAAATTTCAATCATGATGTTTAGATCCAGTCAGGTATTGTTACCTGAGCATCTGTGGATATAGAAGCAGATGTCCTCTGGGGAAACTCATTAGGAAAATGTCACTTCTGATTATTTTACTCTGAAATCTGTGTAAATTCATCACTAACAACAAGCAGTAAGAAATATTTCATGAGTAGATATTTACAAGGTCCCCAATAGGAAAGGAAAACAAATCAGTGTTTTTATATGCATTGTCTTTATGCATGTGTTTACTTAATATTATAATTCATGTTTAATAGTTGTTTTACTAGCAAGTAAGATCTAATAAATCTCTATCAGGTCTGCTGGTTAGTTTTGTTGCTAGATTGAGACAACCTAGAGTCACCCTGCAAGAGAGAGCCTCCACTGAAAAACTGCCTCTGTAAATCTGGTCTGTCCTCATGTCTGGGAGAAAGTATCTTAAATGATGATTGATGCAGGAGGGCCCAGTGTATTGTAGGTGGCACCATCAATGTAATGATGGCACGTTACTATATTTTACACCTAGTAAAAAATGAGATGGAAGTAACAAGCCAGTAGGCAATGTTTCACCATGGTGACTGCATTAGGTTCTTCCCTTTCAATTCTTGCCTTAGTTCTTTTAATAACTTCCTTTAATGATGGATTGTGACTTACAAGTTCAACACAAGATAAACCATTTCTTTCCCTATGTTACATTTGTCAGGGTGTTTTGTCACAGTAACAGGAAAGTGGACAGGGTACAAAGTCAACTCTACAACCCTTCTCATGTATGTGGGCATGGATTATTTCCAGTATTTTATGCCTGACTGTGAAGCTGAGGCTTCAAATTTGTGCTTCCATTAAGATTGGTATTATATGGTATGTACTCACTTATAAGTGGATATTAGCCATAAACTAAAATATAACTATGATACAATCCACAGATCCAAAGAAGCTAAGTAATAAGGAGAACTTATGGAGGTGGTAGGCTCTTGAATTTCACTGAAAGGGAGAAAAAGAATAGAATTTGTAGGTGAATCATGAGTAAGGACTCAACAGGGCAGGAGACAGGGATAGGAACAGTAGAGAGAGAGTACTGGAAAAGACAACTGGAATGGGGGGATCTCTGGACTCAGCTAGAAACCTAGGGTAACGGAACTCCCAGGAACCTACAAAGGCAATCCTAGATAAGCCTCCTCACAGCCCATATGGATCTTGAACCAGCCATCTCCTGTAATGAAGCAAGCCTTCCAATGGAGGAATTGGAATACCAACTTAATCAAAAAACCTTTGACCTACAATTTGTTCTGCTTACAAGATGTACAGGGGTAAAGATGGACTAGAAATTGAGGGAATAGCCAAACAATGGCTGATCTAGCTTAAGACCCATGCCATGAGACGGAGCCATCCCATGACACTATTAATGGTATCCTACTATACTTGCAGATGGGAGCCTAGCATAACCATCATCAGAGAGGCCTCACCCAGCAATAGATGGAAATTGATACAGAGACCCAGAGCCAAACATTAGGCAGAGCTTCAGGTAATCTTTCAGAAGGGGTGGGGGGGGGAGGGATTATAGGATCCAGAGGGATCAAAGACACCATAAAATAACCCAGAGAACCAATGAGCCAGGGTCCATAGGGGCCCACAGCACTAAACCACCAATCAGTGAGCATACACGGGACTGACTTAGACCCTCTGCCCATATGTAACAGTTGTGCAACTTGGTCTTTATGTGGGAATCGTAACAGTGGTAGAAGAGGCCTTCTGACTCTGTTGCCTGCCTTGGGCATCCTTTCCGGCTTCTGCTCTGCCTTATCAAACCTCAATAGTAGAAAATACACCTAGTCTTACTGCAACTTGATAGTGCTAAGGCTGGTGATATCCATGGGATATCAAGAAGAAAAAGGGAGGAAGAATGGATGGGAGGAAGGGATGTGGGGAGAAAGAATGGGTGTGGGAGGAAGTAGGGCAAACTGTAGTTGGTATGTAAAGTAAATAAATAAACAAATTACTTAATTAAAATAAGATTTAACTTATATTTTATGTCTTATATTTAACCAGAAAGCTAATGTGCTGAAAAATTGTTCACAAATAAGTAGGCCATTGAGTTGTGGGAGAGTTGGGAACTAGTTGCAGAAAGTTGGTTACTGAGGTCTGCCCTTGTGGACTGCATTACAAATCAAGAATCTTCCTCAGTTTTGCTTTCTGTCAGCCACGAACTGAGTAGTTTTTTCTCTTTAAGAACTTGTAGAGTGACTCCCCACTGCCATCTTTGCTGCTTGCCAGAGAAGAAAGGCAGCACGAGGTACTGAGATATCCCAAGTTTAAGACCTCTGGGGGCACAAACCATCAGGGGTCTGCCTGCACCCAGGTCCTGGACAGATAGGCGGTTCCTCTGCATGCCAGCCTGTCGTGGGGCCTGTGTCCTACTTGGGGATCAGCACAGGGAGTGTCAGTGACAGAGCAGTCAGGGAGCACCAGGTTCACTGAGACAACCCAAGTATAACATTGCTTGGGGCAAGACAAGCAGGACTCCAGTGGCACATAAGAGGAAGGTGGCACAATAGAAAAGAAATTGGGGAAGACCCTTGAGGACATGGGCACAAGGGAAAAGTTCCTGAACAGAACACCAATAGCTTATACTCTAAGATCAAGAATTGACAAATGGGACCTCATAAAATTACAAAGTTTCTGTAAGGCAAAGGACACTGTCAAAAGGACAAAACAGCAACCAACATATTGGGAAAGCATCTTCACCAACGCTAAATCCGACAGAGGACTAATATCCAATATATACAAAGAAGTCAAGAAGTTAGACCCCAGAGAACCAAAATAACCCTATTAAAAATGGGGTACAGAGCTAAACAAAGAATTTTCACCTGAAGAAATTCAGATGGCTGAGAAGCACCTTAAGAAATGTTCAGCATCATTAGTCATTGGGGAAATGCAAATCAAAACAACCCTGAGATTTCACCTCACACCAGTCAGAATGGCTAAGATTAAAAACTCAGGACATGTTGGTAGAGGAGAATTGGGTATTGAGTGGCCCCTGGTTCTGGAAAGACTCAGTGAAACAGTATTTGGCAAAACCAGAACGGGGAAGTGGGAAGGGGTGGGTGGGAGGACAGGGGAAGAGAAGGGGGCTTACGGGACTTTCGGGGAGTGGGGAGGCTAGAAAAGGGAAATCATTTGAAATGTAAATAAATTATATCGAATAAAAAAAAAGAAAAAAAAAAGAAAAAAAGAACTCAGGAGATAGCAGGTGTTGGCAAGGTTGTGGAGAAAGAGGAACACTCTTCCACTGCTGGTGTGGTTGCAATAAGATACAACCACTCTGGAAATCAGTCTGGCGGTTCCTCAGAAAACTCGGCATGACACTTCTGCAGGACCCTGCTATACCTCTCCTGGGCATATACTCAGAGAATATCCCCAGCATGCAATAAGGACACATGCTCCACTATGTTCATCACAACCTTATTTATAATAGCCAGAAGCTGGAAAGAACCCAGATGTCCCTCAATGGAGGAATGGATACAGAAAATGTGGTATATTTATACAATGGAATACTACTCAGCAATTAAAAACAATGAATTCACGAAATTCTTAGGCAAATGGTTGGATCTGGGAAATATCATCCTAAGTGAGGTAACCCAATCACAAAAGAATACACATGGAATGAAGTCACTGATACATGGATATTAATTAACCCAGAAGCTCTGAATTCTCAAGACACAGTTAGCATATCAAATTATACCCAAGAAGAGGGAAAGAGAGGGCCCTGGCTCTGAAAAGAGTTGATTCAGCATTGTAGGGGAGTACCAGCACAGGGAAATGGGAGGGGGTGATTGGGAAATGGGCAGAGGGAAAAGGGCTTATGAGCCTGATGGGGAGGGGGGAACCAGGAAAGGGGAAAGCATTTGGAATGTAAACAAAGAATATAGAAAAAAAAAAAGAACTTCTTGTAATGCTTTTCTGTCTCATCATGGGCCTGAAACTACCAAGTCAACTAAGCAAGAAAAGGAACATTTGAAACTGTGGGACCAAAATAATTATTCTACCTTTAGTTTGATAGATAGTATGTGTTGTGTCACAGGACAAAACTCTGACAATTTCAAATATCAAAAACAAATATCAAGGTTTAGCTTTTTATATCTTAGATATGAATTGTAATTCATAAGGATCTACATTTTAACTTTATTTTATTTATTTTTATTTTATTAAAAAGATTATTTATTCATTTATTAATTTACTTATTATGTATAGAGTTCTGCCCATGTGTACACTTGCACACCAGAAATAGGGATCAGGTCCTATTATAGATGGTTATGAGCTACCATATGGTATCTAGGAATTGAACTTAGGACCCCTGGAGGAGCAACCAGTGCTTTTAACCTCTGAACCATCCCTACAGCCCCACATTTTCACTATAAATAAGAGGCTATTAGAATTTTTGAATATCTAATTGAAATAACTCAATGAGTTACAGAATTAATTGTGAGATTTCACGGTTCTGTTTTTGAGATCCCAATATTTTTCTATTTATAATTCAGTCCTGCTAACAATCACAGAATGTAGCATGAGCACAAAGAAATTATTCTAATAAAAGTACACTGGTATATATTAAGAACTTTTGCATAGTGTAAAGTAGGCATTATGTTAGGAGGTTCTGGACACACATGACATGCCAATAGAACATGAATAGCATTTCACATTTTAAAGCAGAAGAATGCAGTCTAGGGAAGGAAATTTTACTCAACCAAGAGAGCAGGATTGAAGGAAAAGAAAGATTCAGTGTGAGCTTCCATTAGCCTGGTCTCAGGGTCTGACATGTTTGGTTTTTTATTGGTGATGTCAGTTTATTTTGTATTTTACGTTTTGTTATTTTTATGTATTCCATTCTTTCTGAGTACTTTTGTGACAACTGAGATCATGATATAGCAGGACTCTATTTTCTAAGGTCACTTTGTGCATGGTAGTAGAAAGTCTCCAGGAAAAAGCCTCTGAATTGTGTGTTCTGCAAATATAGCCTTACAGAGTGCCAGAGCTCACTTAGATATCAGAGTCTACCACAGTAAAAAAAAAAATATATATATATATATATATATATATATAGCCCAAACAACTGCATGGAATTTCTAGATCTGTAGGAGATTAATGAGGCTCAGGAAATTTACTGATCATAATATACACAAAGCAGCAGAAAGATGGCTCTCTATTCAAGAAGAGTCTTTTCTATTGGCCAACTCTCTTTACCTCAAGACACTACTGCAAGATCATGCCTCAGATGTTTCCCAGAACCCTTATTCACAGTACTTATCGATAGTTGACTATGGTTCTGACCCCTTTAGGTCAGTTGAATTTTTCTTGTGACTCTTTCCTGGATCAGTACTTACCTGTCCATCTAATGGGACTGACTCTCTTGTTTAGTAGAATTCTTGTTATGGTTCATCAGACTGACATGCAAAAGCAAGGCACACCTGATTTATGAGGATACATTTTTCAGTTAACTACTGGTGTGTGTGTGTGTGTGTGTGTGTGTGAAAGAGAGAGAGAGAGACAGAGAGATGGACAGAGAGAGATGGTGGGAGGGATGGACTGAAGGAGAGGGACAGAAGGAAAGAAAGGGTGAGAGAGCGAGAGGGAGAGGAAGAGGGAGGATATATATATATATATATATATATATATATATATATATATGTATATAAACTTTTCTTTGAACCTGAGAGTGACCTTGTTTGGCCTCTTAAGCACCCAGAATGCTTCAGGCTTCATGAACCTCCCAGCTAATACCCACCCTATGAGGCACAAGTACCTGATGGCCTTCTGCCCATGTCTGGTACTTGTTTTCAAGAGCCAAATGTAGCCTACGGGCCTGGGCAAGGCTTATCCTGCTAGTGAATATTTCTGGAGATGGGTGTAGCTGGGGAAAGCAGTACAGAACTTGATACTCAAGGCAGATCCCAGATGTGAAACTCTACCCAGCTTTTCTCTTTCAATTTCTACTCAAGCTCCATGATGAGACAAACCAAGCTCATCATTTTCCATAAATTTCATTTTTTCTCCAGTGATTGGCATTGTTTATAGAACAGTATGTCTGTGTCAAGTTCAGTTTCTGAAGGCTCCTGCTTGTGCCTCTTGCATGCTGATAGTACAGGCTCATCTTGAACTGCTGCAGGCACCAGGGCCATTAGTGCTAACAGATGCTACTATAATAACTCTTTAAGCTCTTGCTCCAGGAGAGCTTATTTGAATCATTTTATTCATAATGATGAAGGCCATAAATTCTGTGGAATGTTAGGAACCAAAATGCCTGTCATGTCTGTGGCTAAGGCAACTAAGAGCTGTTTTTTTTGTTGTTGTTGTTTTGTTTTGTTTTGTTTTTTCCAGGTCGAAACCTGAAGTTTAAAGAAAATCTTTCCTGGTAGTTTTTGCATTTTATTTGCATGAGGAGCTAACCCACTGGGTTTACTGAAGTTCAAAATTAGGTCTGAATAGTCTTTTCGACCTCAAGCTGACTGCTTGTTCAGTGACACCTGCTTAGCTCAGACTGGGTCAGAGCCAGAAGCTGCAAAGTCATCATGCTTGAGGGAAGGTTGGTGGTTCTTAACAAACCAAGAGTGACATGCACTGGGGCCTTTGAAATGGACCAGGATCCAAACCAGCTTCCCAGAGAGATGCTGATGGAAAAAGAAGATGAGAGGGAGGCAGAGAAATGGGAATGTGATTAGAGAGCTCCCCAACAACCTGGCACTCTCTGAACTCACTGAGTTTCAGCAGAGTCAAACCTTCTAACACAAACACTAAATGTCAAGTGGAAGGCCTGTGTTCTCACCTATTTGTCTTCCTCTAATCTCCAAATCAGTTTCTAATTGCTTAAGGTAGGGAATCATGGGAAAACAGACTCTCTCTCTCTTTCTTTCTGTCTCTAAATGTCTGGACATTTCACATGATGTGCAATAGAATGCATTTTTATTGCCTGGAAAAGCTATATTTGATGGCAGCACAAATATAATGAGCATAATGAACAAAAATATAAAGAACAAGTTTCAATTAATATAACAGTAAATTAAAATGACCTCATCACTTCTATCAGTCCTCCTTTTTATTCTTGTGTAGAACTGTGAGGGCTGGCAGGTTACTTAAGGCCTGAAGTGAAATGATCAGATTGTAGTTAGCTCTAATAAGATTTGCTTTGGGCCATTCTAGGATATCTGGATAAGTTGTCTGCTAATAAAATAGATTCATCTTTTTCTTTGTAGATTTTCCATTTTATTTTAACAGAGAATCTTGAAAGTTGAGATAAATTTTCACACAAAAATAACAACAAATTAAAGAAATATCCCAAGAACATTAATGTTATTTAGATTGAATTCAATTCACCAGACAGCCTAAGTATTGTTAACAAATCTGTGCAACATAACATTTATTAAAATATCTAGAAAAGTAAGGCAATGTTTCTCTTCAGAATTAAAACAGTCATATTTCACTTCTCAGTTCAATGTTATCTGGGCACAGTGTGCAGAGTTTTGGTTAAGTTTTGGATAAGGATGTGACTCAGTTGGTAGGGTATCAAATTAGTATGCATGAAACCTGAAGACTGGTTCCAAGGACCACACAAACTGGGTGTGATTGTACAATTGTCATCTCAGCATTCAGGTGATAGATACAGAAGGATCAGAAAATCAAAAGCTTCTTTCTTCAAAGGTGTAGTGTGTTTGAAGCCAGTCTGGGCTATATAAGATACTTTCTGAAAAGAAAAACTCTTGGGTTCTGACTTGAGAGTCTCCTGCTTTTTTCTGAGGTTTATCCTTGAGTGGTGTGTTCTCAGGAGATGATTTGCTAATCTTGATACAGTGCATTTAAGGTTATGGCATGATCGTATATCTGGGGTGTTTTGTCTCTTACTGTAGTCCCCAGTGATGCAGTGCTGAGAGGCAATGCCTCTGGGAAGTGATTGGCTCATGGGTAAACCTGTTGTTTACAGTAACTTTGATGTAAAAGTAAGTGTGCATTCTTGCACTTACTCCATCTTACCTGTAATATAGCAGGACTTAGCAGAAGACCCTCACTGGATATTTCACAGATGCCAGCACCATGGTCTTGGAAATCCCAGTCTCCAAAACTATAAGCTAAATAATCCTTTACTTAATACTGATTAAATAGGTTGTAGTGGTCTGTTATAGCAACAGAATTTAATTAAGGTGAGAGATAAGATAGCATACAAGAAAGGGCTTGAAGTTATGCCAAACGCTGTTAATATATTAGTTTCCATCATTGGCTTCAGCTGTCTTTGACAGTCTTCTTCCTTGGTCATGACCCATCTAGTAACACCTTGCCCATGGAGGGGTGCAGGAATAACCTCTTGATTGCTGTGATCACCCTACTGCATGGATAATGAACCAGATAGTTTTGTCTGCCAGCTTTGTTATGCATCTGTATTTTTGGTACCATGCCAATCTTAATGAAGTTGTCTTGTTGTTTTCTAAATACCTTTGGACACCTAAGGGCATAATGATGAGACTCGGGTGTATGATAATGATAAAATGTGGCACAGGCTGGCTGGGCTGTAGCATGAGTCAGGTCTGACATGAACTGATGAGATTTCTTGAAGTCTAATCTCCATTTGCACTCTTCAAGATGGAATGCAGCAATGGGGACTGCTGGCTTCTTGGCATTGACTCTCAAGAATTACGTGTCTAGGAGACAACATTAATTTGTATTGCATGACTCACGCTGAATAAAAACAAGTTTGCATTCAAGAATCATGCATTCCCAGCTAATTAATCGCCCTTGTAAATGTTGGGGTGGATTATTGGTTAGTCACACACACTTTTTTCTTTTGTTTTTTTCCTTTTTTTTTTTTTTTTTTTTTTTTGTTCCCGGAATGAAGGCAGGTGTGACACGCTGGCTCACTGTATAATTTTTTTATGCCTGAATCAGCCCTGTGCATTTCTGCTGCTTTCTACACCCTTTTCATTATGCTCTGTCTAAATACTTAACTGTCCAAGTGTGTTATTATCAAGTAAGACTATCCACAAGTATTTCAAAATGATTTAGTTCGCGTCACTGAGTTTCATGGCTTGAAACGAATCTAATCTAATTCCCTTTATTTAAATACATGGTAGAGAAGACAGTAGGCAGCCACAGAAGTTACCTGCAGTGCACTGTCAACAATGGAGCTGTGATATTTTCTGAGATCTGGTTGTAGATCAAATGTCATAAGAAGAGACATTTCAATTATAACATTATTTTTAATGATTTATATATGTTAAAAAACACTAAGTGAGTGTGTATGCCTAAAATTGACCTTGAAATCTTAGAAATAAACAGTATATGAAAATGGGTGAACTTTATATTATTATTGCTTAGAAAAATAAAATATTGTATCATAATGTCACTTTTAAAGAGTCATTTTTCTACTTTAATACAATATCTAAAGTGTTGGTAAGATAGGCAAGAGAGGCAAAAGGAAACACAGATAATAGAATCTACCAGAAGAGACAGAGCAAAGCTTGGATCTCCCAATTTGTAATATGCATTCAGGTCTTTATCCATGTGGAGTCAATTACAGTGTCGGTGACTCAGAACTGCACTATAGTATCTTATCATGTCTTCATTTGCTTTTAAAGAAAAGTCACCATCATAGTAATTAGGTAAGTGAAATTTGGTTTAATTCCACTTGATTTTAAAATGAGCACATCAAATGTAGTCCAGAGATATTAGAGGAGATAACAGGAAGTGGAATCCTGTGCTTTCTAGATAGATTAACAATCATTTCATATTAAAACAGTGGTTTTGAAAGTACATGACTCAAAGTGCTAAGTGAGCAACACTAATGCAACACAGGCTGATTTTAAACAGTATCTTCCCTGTGTCCATAGGGAATTCATTCTAAGACTCTCTTGGGGATGTTGAGCATAACGAATAGGACTAAACTCTATCTATTTCCCACTATATGTAAACATATATAGTAAAGAGTCATCTTTCTATTTATGGGAAACATTCTGGCATAGCTGAATCTTTAGCGCTACTGCTCTTGAATTAAAGGCTCTACTATTTAATAAGATAAGGGTTTTTTAAATATTAACATTGTGACCATGACGGTTAATGTTATATCTATGCTGACTAGAATTGGCTCATAGGGAGGTAGCATTTACAGCATGGATTCACCACACAAAGTAATTAGTCATCTATTTGGTAGAAGTTGTCAAAGGAGTTTATCATACTTTTAAGGAGAGATTGATTTAATTTAAATTATGTGAACTGTTTATCTTGGAAACATTTATTTAAAACATTCAAAACACGCTTGACCATGACTAAAAGCTTGGGAAGTGCAAGCAGTCTATGAAAGAGTAATGACTATATCACATTTATTAAAGAGAGTACATAGAAACTGTCATTCAAAGGGAAAGAGTGTCCTTCAAGCAGATATGTGGACATCCTAATTCACAATACCATGTTTGGGAGTCATAGAATGTTCCAAAGGACTGTTTTCAACTGGTTAGATTCTAGAAGGTTGAACAACACACAGTGCAGTCAAACTGTGGAGAGTATGAAGTTTCATAATGTCCTGAGTCAGAGACTTTTAGGCTGCCTAGGTCCTTTGCCCTGTATACATGAGCAGATGTATAAAGTAACTTCGCAGTCACTAGTATCCAGCTTACTTTTTTTCCCAAAAGAAATGTTGAATGGTTGTGAATATGGAATGGAAATACATCTTGGGAAAAATAAAACATTGTACTTAAAGATAAAATTGAAATGAGTTATCCTCCTGGCAATATTTCTGTATTGCTGACTTGTTTGTTAAAGCTGTTTGTTAAAACTCCCATGACCTATAATGGGAGGTTGTGCTTCTTTGATGGCTCTGTCCATCCTAATTTACCTTGCTACTCTTTAGAGTTTATCATCTTGATTGAAGACAAGCATACATAATTTGAGCAGCTTTACTGGACGACTTTACATGATTGTCTATTTACTTTGATTTCCCCCCTGAAGTCCTGTGAGTTCTTTTCATCTATTCAAGTACATTTTGATTATACTTGAGTTTTCTCACTTATTCAAGCTTATTGTGATTATACCTGTTCTACTCTTTGGGCTGTAAGCTCCACTGAGGACCATAAATGGGGTACTGTCTCTATCTCTAGCATTCAGGTCTAGTCGTGACACATGGCTCCTGGTAGATCACTCTTGTGTCTACAGGTTGTGAAGAAAGGTTGAGAGGTTCTAAAATCTGTTTAGATTCTTGATACTTTCTTCTTTAAAAACAAATGAAGTTTTTTTAAAATTTATTTTGTGTCCAGTATTTACAGGTATGTATATATACCACATATACCATCTATGTCTATATTGTATTCTTTGGATGTAAACTAGAGTTAAAGATGGCTGTGAACTACCTGGTAGGTGCTGGGGATAAAAAATATGTCCTCTGCAGGAGCAACATCTTTCATTTCACCTTCTCTTGTTCTTTCCCTACATTCTTGTTCAATCACAATTCTGAAAATATTTATGGGTTAGCATTGTTGGCTGAATTGTATCCTACTGATATTTCAGAATCAATGCAAACCAAACCAAATTTTTGATTAACTGTATTGTATCAATTCTGCACAGAAAATTTGGTCATGATTTATATATTAAAAGTAGCAGAGGTTTATAATTGAGAGTTTGGATAGTATTATGAGCATTTCTAAGTTTATCATTTGCATGGATTATAGAAAATGTGTGTGTATTTGATAAAAGAAATTGAGAACATACTGGGTAATACAGGACACTCAATATAAGACTTTTGCCATTGTTTGCTCAATATAAAATTACAGATCATTTTACTTTAACTTATTTTTTGTTGCAGTTTATTTTTTCCATTTGATGAAGTATATTTACATATAAAAAGGAAAAGTAAATGAGAATGAAATTTAACACACAGAGTGTAGGTGAAAATTGGTCATTCTTTGTCAAAAGAGGAAGTAATTAGATCTATTCATAGATCTCAAAAGGCATTAATTCTTTGGTTTTGTTACTGCAGGCATGAAAATATTTCCTTAAGAAGCTCTTATCACAGGGTACAGCCACAAATCTTTGTACTCATTCCTCATGCCCCAAGGAGGTGTGGCAAGACAAAGATATTCATTGAAGAATAAAGAAGTATTTCATGTAATAGATTAATGATAAAGGTGAAGACTATATTTATTCAAATGAGTATCATTTTAAATGAAATTTGGAATTGTGGATTCTCTGTTTCTCTCTTAGTGTCTCTCTATATCTATCTATCTATCTATCTATCTATCTATCTATCTATCTATCTATCATCTACCTATCTATTACCATCTATCAGCAGTTGAGTTTGTTAGAAACCAGGTGGAAGAGATTCTGTGTGTTAGAACCCCAGTGACCACCTATCACTAAAATGATTGTGGAGATGAATGTGCCACCATGAACCAAAGGGCAGGCATCAGAGAATATACAGTAGAGGTCTATGTACTTCCTGTACATTCTTTACCAACTCATGAAAAGATTTCTAGTGCAATGTGCCTAGAGATATAATAGTCTAGGGAAGTTGGGCTCAATTTATTTGACCATCTCTGGGGAGAATCTGTTCAATGGAATGTTGCTTGAATTCATATAACTGCCTTGTTAATTTAAATAAATTTGAAATCAAGATGTGAATGAGGTACTCAGACTGTTGTAGGTCTGTAAGAGTAAGAAGAAAACACATAAGTCAAACAGGTTTTTGTTCTTATTGTGATGGTAAGCTAGATGATGTGAGTATCAGGTTATTTATTTACAAAATAAGATTGGCTACTGGGGCATTAGTGCTTATATAGTTTCCTGAAGGTCAACCAGAACTTGGTGACCTTCTATTTTGTGAAGTTCTCTGTTGTTTCTAGTCTATCTCTCTCTCTCCTCTCTCTTCTCTCTCTTCTCTCTCTCTCTCTCTCTCTCTCTCTCTCTCGTGTGTGTATGTGTGAGTTTGTGTGCGTGTGTGTGTGTGTGCACGCACACGTGTGTGTGTGTGTGTGTGTGTGTGTGTGTGTATGTATACATATTTAACAAATAGACTTATTAGGCAGCCAAGAAAGATCTTGAACTTCTGATTTTGCTCATTGTTCATTGCAATCCTGCTAGCAAGCACAAAATATATATGCACTATTTGCAGCATATGAGAATAAATGCATGAAATAATCTACCAAAAGTAATCCACACTCAGACTTAGGTATTATACCTGTGAAGGCTAAATTAAGTTATTGTAGTGGTCCTCCTGAAAACTACTACAAGTGTGTCTAAAAACTGTAAAAGAAAATGGAGCTGGTAATAGAGGCTTGTCCTCCCAGCTATTTCCCAGGTGGAGGCATTTGTTTAAGACCCTTGGGGAGCTATAACATAAGTATTAGGTCTGCTTGGGCAGCACAGTAAGACCTGATTTCAAGGCAAAAAACTAGAAGAATGGGGACGGGCTGAGATTATCATCCAGTGGCAAGGCTATATGTCTAGGATGTTTGAAGCTCTGAGCTCAATTTCTGCTAGCCAAACAACAAAGCATACAGCCAAACAGACAGGGAAAAAAAAAACCTGAAAATGAGAATTTTTTGATTAGTTGCTATTTATAGGATATACTAGTAACTTCCTGGTAAGAAAACAAACAAGAAAATCCAAAAGAGGAATCATACATTCTGCTATCTGGGAGATGTTAAAGTTTCCTACCGTGTTTCCCAATGCAGCCAGCAATGCATATTGTAAGTGCCTAAAAGAGCCTCTCCAGCATAAATGAAGGCTAACAGAAGAGATGATCATGTCATCCTTTAAGGGAGTGCTATGATGACCTCAGAGTGAGATAACCATTGGCCTCCTAGAATTTAGCAGAAAAATAATACAGAAATAAAGGCTTGCAGAGAGTGTAGCAATGTTTAGAAGAGAAGCAACATATAGCCAAATTACACTAACATTTCATGACACACCATCTGTAATGTATGTAGTCCTAAGCATTATATAAAACATATTTTAATATCCTCTAATTTTTTAAAATCTCAATTAATTGTGAGTCTTGTAGCTTACCTAGAAGTCCTATTTCTAGGTAATCTAGAACTTATTAATTAAGGACTGGGACTCATAGAGAGTTTTAGGTCCAATTTAAGGATTCTCACTGTAAGTTTTGCTGATATTTATGTATGGTGGGTAGTCTTTTGTTATGTAACTCACACTGTCTTCAAACTCAACAATTTTTCTCTCACCCCCCCCCCCCAAGTACTGGGATAATACATGTCCATCCTTTCTCTCATGTTAAATATAACTCTATCTATCTATCTATCTATCTATGTCTCTCTCGATATTTATATATATATATATATATATATATATATATATATATAGAGAGAGAGAGAGAGAGAGAGAGAGAGAGAGAGAATGAGAATCTGTGTTTATGTACATGTACCCTAAAGCAAGCCCTCAAGTTTTTTTTATAAAAGCTGTCGCAATTTGGCACTCGGGGTCCACAGTCCTCTAACCCTGCGTGGTGTATGGCTGTGGAACCCAGAATTCTGGAATAAAGAAATGCTCATGTTCTTGCAAAAAAAAAAAAAAAGGAAAAAAAGAAAACTATACCCTTTAACAGAAAGGCTTAAGGTATTTAAAATAAAACAAAATATTCTCTTAAAACAAATACAAGTTATGAGTTACCCAGAAACTTGAATTTTACCATTCAAATAAAGCCTGCATAGTGGGATGAATTCCAAAGTCCCTATTCCATCTCAGAGGCTGATGTATGTTATTCAAAGTACTCAGAAACACTCTTCTCTTCATCTTAAAGAACATTGACCAGGTGACGTTTAGGACAGACCCACATTTGTTATTTTCTTTCTGGAGTTTTCTATTGCCTCACGTTTCACTAATCCTACCTTTATAGAGGACATAATTAAGTCATTAATAATGGCTAAATTACTGCCAGAATTAGCCCCTGAGTCATGGGCTCTGTAAGGTTTAGCTCTCTTGAAGGCTAGAGTTTTCAGTCCAGTCCCAGCATACAGTTCCTTGCCTAACCCAGCTGGAAAATGCACAGTTCCCGCTCCATAAAACAGAACATTATCCACCACTGAAGACTAACAAACACACCAGGACTTGAATATTCTGTGTGGCATTGAAATAAACCTGGATCTGAGAGGAATGTTTGATGATATGAACTTCTTTCACGTCTTACATATAGAGAGTTGTGAGAATTTACCATTCCAGGAAATTTCAAAATCATTCTTATCTAGGACCAAGGGAAACAATCATTTTCTATCTTACAGTGATAGATGTGTGCTTACTTGGTAAATTTATCTTATTAATGCTATTTGCTTATAGACTGCATATTAGATTAGAAAATCCAAACTGGATGAACTAATAGGATTTTTTTCTTTTGGCGTAGTGGCAATTAAACCTAGAGTCTTTTGCATGCTGGGCAAAATCTCTACCACTAAACTGTATCCACATGAGTGGGTTTTTAAAGTCTACATGTACTTTTACAAAAGTTCAGCTTTTTTCACTGTATACATTTCTCTGCTTTTGATTATTTTCCTCCCCTTCAGAGCATGTGGGAGATACTCCTGTGATAATGTAAATGAGCACAGAACCTCATCTTTTAAAGAATCCACATGCTTTCATATTCTTTGGAAAAATCTGCCATGCTCGTGGATTGGCAGGAATAATATAGTTAAAATGGCCATCTTGCCAAAAGCGATCTACAGATTCAATGCAATCCCCATCAAAATCCCAACTCAGTTCTTCACAGAGTTAGAAAAATCAATTCTCAAATTCATCTGGAATAACAAGAAACCCAGGATAGCTAAAACTATTCTCAACAACAAAAGAAATTCTGGGGGAATCAGTATCTCTGACTTCAAGCAATACTACAGAGCAATAGTGTTAAAAACTGCATGGTATTGGCACAGTGACAGACAAGTGGACCAATGGAATAGAATTGAAGATCCAGAAATGAATCTACACACCTATGGCCACTTGATCTTCGACAAAGGAGCCAAAAACATCCAGTGGAAAAAAGATAGCCTTTTCAACAAATGATGCTGGATCAATTGGAGGTCAGTATGCAGAAGAATGCGAATTGATCCATTCTTATCTCCATGTACTAAACTTCACTCCAAGTGGATCAAGGACCTCCATGTAAAACCAGACACACTTAAACTAATAGAAAAGAAACTGGGAAAGACCCTTGAGGACACGGGCACAGGGAAAAAGTTCCTGAACAGATCACCAATAGCTTATGCTTTAAGATCAAGAATTGACAAATGGGACCTCATAAAATTACAAAGTTTCTGTAATGCAAAGGACACTGTTAAAAGGACAAAACGGCAACCATCAAATTGGGAAAGGATATTCACCAACCCCACATCTGATAGAGGGCTAATATCCAATATATATAAAGAACTCAAGAAGTTAGACCCCAGGGAACCAAATAACCCTATTAAAAATGGGGTACAGATCTTTACAAAGAATTTTCACCTGAAGAAATTCGGATGGCCAAGAGACACCTTAAGAAGTGCTCAACATCATTAGTCATTAGGGAAATGCAGATCAAAACAACCCTGAGATTTCACCTTACACCAGTCAGAATGGCTAAGGTCAAAAACTCAGGAGACAGCAGGTGTTGGCGAGGATGTGGAGAAAGAGGAACACTCCTCCACTGCTGGTGGGGCTGTAAGATGGTACAACCACTGTGGAAATCAGTCTGGAGGTTCCTCAGAAAACTGGACATGACACTTCCAGAGGACCCTGCTATACCTCTCCTGGGCATATAACCAAAGGATTCCCCGGCATGCAATAAAGACACATGCTCCATTATGTTCATAGCAGCCTTATTTATAATAGCCAGAAGCTGGAAAGAACCCAGATGCCCCTCAAAGGAGGAATGGATCCAGAAAATGTGGTATATTTACACAATGGAATACTACTCAGCAATTAGAAACAATGAATTCACAACATTTTTAGGCAAATGGTTTGATCTTGAAAATATCATCCTAAGTGAGGTAACCCAATCACAAAAGAATACACATGGAATGCAATCTGTGATAAGTGGATATTAATTAGCCCAGAAGCCCTTAATACCCAAGGCACAAATTGCATAACAAATGACTCCCATGATGAAGTATGGAGAGGGTCCTGATCCTGGAAAGGATTGATCTAGCATTGGAGAGGAATATAAGGACAGAGAAAAAGGAGGGAGGTGATTGGAGAAGGGATGGAGAGAAGAAGGTTTATGGGACATATGGGAAGGGGGGATCCAGGAAAGGGGAAATCATTTGGAATGTAATCAAAGAATATAGAAAATAAAAATATTTAAAAAAAGAAAATGCATTTCATGTTAATAATTTCTTTTGGATAATTTAGTGGGACATTTCTGGCATTTTATTCTATTATATATATCCAACAAATAGTTTCCTTACTTTGTTACCCCACCTACCATTCCCCCCCCCGCAAAAAAAATAGGTCTCAGGTCCTAGAGACAGATTACCTTCATCCTATCTTTGTAGGGTTAAAAATATTGACAGGGAAGGTTTCTTCATAGGTAGCCTACAGGCTATGTATCAAGTTACTCCAAAGCAACAAATCTTCAGTAGTTCAGTATTTTTAGCTGTGATGGATTAGTGTTAATGTTGAAAAGGAAGAAAATGAACAAATAAAGTCCATAAACAAATGTTGGACATGGAGTCTTTGCATTCATTGCCTTTTCTGACACTTTGACAAATGCATATACACAGAATATCAGAAACTAGATAGAGCTGTATTTACCAGATTATTACCAAAGTTTGTAAAAAAAAAATGTGAGAGCCATTGAAACATACTTTTCTGGATAGTGCTTCTTAAGAACCAGATTGATGATAGTACCAGAAGTCATGTACTACTCAAGACCCTGAGTAGCAGGTATAGAATGAGCACAGTGAAAATGAATGTGACTTTAGTTAGCAGTTGGACATGGCTCCCTTTATTCTTCCTCCCTGAAGAGAAGTCACTTGTTTAAGATGGAAGCACTGAGAAGTTCTCATGGTTCCACTTTCCTGGAATCCCATAGAATCAAAGTCATGAGCTAGTCTAGTATCTTCCATATGAGGACACAGAGATGTATGAACTAGTATGATATTGTCCATGTGTGAACACAGAGATACGCATAGTCTCCAAGAGGCTGCTTCCGTGTAGGCATTTCTGCTGAAGGCTGACACACCTGTGGTGTGGAGCGCTCCTCCTTATGCTTTCATGGAAGCCTTACTCAGGGCCCTCTAGGCTTTTGCATCAGAACAGTACAGCAGGTGATTACTTGATTCTTCTTTTTCTATAAATCTTCTTATTCTGGCTGTACATTGAAGAAGATGATCTAGAATATCTCATGTTTCTGTCTCCAACTCTTGAGTGCTGTGATTCTGAATTACATGTACCACCATGTTTAGTTTTATGCTGTGCTGGAGGATTGAAGACAGCCTCATGGATGCCAGGCAAGATTCCATCAATGTTGCTACATCTCCAGTCCATTTTTTGTATGTTTACGTGCTTTTTAAACATTATACTGTTAGGAACACTAATTGACACTCAAAGACACATGGCTGTGCCTTGCTAGTAAACACTACTAATGGAATGCTGTATTGCTGCTCAAAAGGCTCTGCCTGAAACACACATAACTCAAACTCATTAGGAGGTTATTCTTGATTGTTACCAGGCTTTAGTTCTAAACTGTGAACATCTGAATTGTTCAAGCTAACTCAGCTTGAAATGTAAGAGGATACAATGTATACCATCTTCTGGCCTAACCCACCTACCAAGACTATTCATTTACCTGAAAGTTCTCGTCATAACCAGCTGGCTCAGTACTTATGTCCAGAGTGACAGGGATGATCACCTTATGAAAGAAGGTAAAATTTGTATTCAAATAGTATAATGACTGTGTAGAGGGCAGCTTTCTGAGAGTGACACTTTGCATGGCAAGATAATTTTCTATGTAGGGTCTCCTTTGAAAATATTATTGTAGAATTAGTGTAGCATCAATGAATGTAGATCACACTCAGTAACTATTTCTACATAAGTATTTCCTTACAAAGAGATAACATAGCACTTGCTCTGCTGCACTTTTTCTACTTTGTCAAAGCCATCAGAGTTTTTATAATGTATAAATATATGAAAATGTATATAGTGTATAGATATTCACCTCCCACTGTTTACCATATTGTTGTAAACTTGTATTATAATTAGTTTATTTTCTTGCTTTGTGGTGCTAAATATTGAACCCACCCCCTCATACGTGATAGTTAATGAATAGTTCTGAATATATCCCATCTCTGGTTATCTATGTAGATTCTTATATTAAGTCTGTGACATCTTAGAGCAATGATTTTTAACATCCCATTATTCTGATCCTTTAATACAGTTTCTCTGGTTTTGGTGCCCCCCACACATTAAATTATTTTCCTAGCTATTTCATAACTGTAACTTTGCTACTGTTATGAATTATAATATAAATATCTTGGGAGATAGAGGCTTGACAAGAGGGTCTCTACCCAGAAGTTGTGAATCACTGTCTTCGAGTATTCATATTCATTTCTTGTCTGGCTTCACAAGGTTTACATTCATTTATACCCTTGACAATATATGATAATAGAGAATGGCAGCTTTCTTCTTGGTAGAAATACATTGGTTAAATTCCACATGCTGGGGTCACCAAACTACATCTGATTTTTATTTCATAAGATCAATAGCATTTGAATAGTAGTATAGATCATAAAAAAATCTCAAGGTCATTCACCAGCAGCATGCATATGTCTCTTCATTAGAGAGCAAGAATCTTAAAGAAGATAGCATCCTTGCTTATTCTCTTATTATGCATGTTAAGTATTAATGTATATTAAAGGAAACACTAAAATGTTATAAAATTATTAATTGTCTAACAAATGATTTGCTTCATTCATATTTCCCCCAAAATAAAACTTATGTGATTTTATAGTTTCTAACTTCTCAGAAGATCTATGAGTCCTAGTGGAGAAAAATCAAAGTTGTCTCTCTCTCTCTTTTTTTTTTAACTCAATGGGTTAAATTGTTTATATCTCTCAGTGTCACATATAAACAACCAAAAATTGCAGGTTTCTAGTGAGTTAGCCTCCTTTTCCTTTGAAAAGTCTAGATCATGCCCACATTATTACATGGCTTCAGGGACTTTGCTGACTGGGATGGCCATGAAATGTAAAACAGACAGATGTATGCAGGAATGGAAAACTGGTATTGGTGGATAGGGAATACCTGATAGAGAAACCATAGCACCTAAAGTAAGCTTAGTTTGTTTATTGTATAACACTGAATGGGGTGGGTGTTAAGCTATTACATACAGATGAAATAGGAGGCAAGGTTCCCCATATATAGCTGGATCCAGGAGGTAGGTTTACCTAACTACAGTCAGATGAGTCCCTGAGGGAAATCTTTAGGCCATAAGCATCCAGAGAGAAAACAGTGGTAGATATATTCTGCACACAGGTCAACATTTATACCTAGATTGAAGACTTTCCTATTTTCCCATGGGTATGAGGCTAGGGTCATTGACATAGCCATTTGCAGGGAGGAAAAACACAGATTCACTCAGAACTTCAAATACTCAGTGCTTCCTCTATTCCACACATTTCATAATTTCATACTTATAATTCTAGGATTCAGAAAGCTGGTTCAGTATGATTGCAATAATTTCCAGGGTACCTTGGGGTATATATTGAATTCCAGGGTACTTGGGAGTAAGATACTGTCATAGAAAAACAAAAATAAATTTACCATTTCTTGTTAAATTACATAATGATATAAATTGTGTCACAAAAAAACTTTTCTTTCTCACATTTTTGAATAATTGAAGGCCTATTGTAGAGAATTACCTATAGAATCTATATGTTCCAAAAACACTTAGTCATTTGTTTATGGTGCTATTTAATAATTATTATTTTTATTGTTCTACTGTTCAACTGAGTCATGAGTTAGGGTCCTTTCAATACTTATCCTGATGGAGTCTGAAACATGATTCTCTATAGGTTTTTTCCAACCAATTTGCACATTGCATTCACTGTCAAGAGGTGTTTTCTGATACCAAAGATTTTGGATCAATTTTGCCTAGAGTGATATGTCAGAGATCACCTCTTTTATTAGTCTGGTGTGAATAGGGTGATAATTATAATCCAGCATGATTGATTTATGTGAGACTCTTAGTTAATTTATAATAACCATATTACACTTGGACAGTGTGCAAGCCCTTCAATTGAACTCTGAAGTGAAGGAGGAATCAGTAGGAATTCAACAGGGCAAATCTTATCCTTTTCTCAACCAAACCTAATAACATCCTAGATATGCAGTCTATAACTCTGCAATAAAACTCCAGCTATCATCGATCCAAGGAAAGTATAATGCCATCTACAGATGTCCAGTTTGGTTGTTTGTGAAAAAAATCAGAACTACTTCTAATATGTTAAAATGAACATATATCAATAATGACATCCAATATTTTTATTAAATCAGTACTTTAACTAAATACCATCAAATGAAAAAATAACACTACACAAGTCTAGTAAATACTGGGGACAGAAGCCAAATGATCGTTATAGAAACTAACCTTATGAACATGCTATAGTTAACTGAAGCATTTGCCAAGCATCCTAGAACCCCAAATGGCAATGACATAACACAAAAAAGGTAAACTAATCAGGAGATGTCCTGCTTTTTCTACTAGAAGAATTTTTCTCTAGTCTCTTATGAAGAACACTGTAATTTTTGAAAAAAAAACATTGTTTCTCTTTATGACCATATTTTTAATTAATTATGTATACTCCATATTTATTTCCTCCTACCCCTGTTGACCCTCTGACTGTTCCACATCCCATACCTACTCCCCATCACCCTGTCTCCACATGGATGTCCCCCGCCCCAAACTCCACCAGTGCCTTGAGGTGCTTATCTTTGAATGGACACAGACACAGCAATCCTCTACTGTTTGTGTGTTGGGGGGCCTCATATAAGCTGGTGTATGCTGCTTGTTTGGTGGTCCAGTGTTTGAGAGATCTTGGGGGTCCCAATTAAATGAGACCACTTGTCCTCCTACTGGATCGCCCTTCTTTTCAGCTTCTTTCAGCCTTCCGTAATTCAACAAAGGGGTCAGCTGCTTCTGTCCATTGGTTGGGTGAAAATATCTGTATCTGACTCTTTCAGCTGCTTGTTGGGTCTTCTGTAGTTGAGTCATACTCAGTCCCTTTTTGTGAGCACTCCATAGCCTCAGTAATAATGTCAGGACTTGGGACCACCCCTTGAGCTGGATCCAACTTACTTTGGGTCTGTCTCTGGACCTTCTTTTCCTCAGGCTCCTTTCTACTTCTATCCCTGTAATTCTTTCAGAGAGACACAATTATGGGTCAGAGCTGTGACTATGGGATGCCCCCTTCCCTCATTTGATGCCCCATCTTTCTGCTGGAGGTAGGCTCTATAAGTTCCATCTACCTACTATTAGTCATTTCATCTAAGGTCCCTCCCTTTGAGTCCTGAGAGTCTCTCACCTCCCAGGTCTCTGGTACATTCTGAAGGGTCCCCCCAACTTCCAACCTCTGGAGGTTGCCTGTTTCCATTCTTTCTCCTGGCCCTCAGGGCTCCAGTCCTTTTCCCTCACCCAATACCAAATAATGTTCTCCTCTCCACCCCTCTGTCCACTTTCCCTCCCAGGTGCATCCCTCCTTACCTATTTGTGATTGCTTTGTTCTCCCTCCCAAGTGGGACTGAGTTATCCTCACTTGGGCACTTCAGCTTTTTGACCTTTTTGACCTCTTTTACTACTGTGGACTATATCTTGGATATATTTTAATTCCATCATCTATAAAGCTGGTAGCAGGTACTGTTTGGCTTCATGATGATTTCAAGGAGTTTAGTATTTCTAGATTGTCATCATTCAAAGGACAATTAGCATCCCTCAATATTCCCTTTGCTATAACCACTAATAAGAATACAGGCACTGAAGCAAGATAACATTAATGTAAACCCCACATACTCCAAATTACCTATTTGATCCAGAACATGCTACTAAGCACCCTACATGAAAGTGAATTGCTTACAATGCTTAGAATGAAGCAAGCAAGAAATCTAATACTAGCCATGCTCTTTTTATCTATTACTATTGCTATGAGTTGATAATCACAACCATTCGGGAGCACTGCAGTCCAAGGTTGCCACCATCTTGGATACTCCGACAAAGTGGCCAGCTCAGCTAGGGGAACCCCTGACCTGCAGGGAGTCCTTTGGTTAGACAGGACACTGCAGTCTGAGGTTGCCACCATCTTGGATCCTGCAACAAAGCGGCTAGCTCAGGCAGGTATTCAGAGGGCACCAGAGTGAAGGATTGCTCAGGACTCAGCCTGCCTGGGTTCCTACCGCACAAGAGAGCTGGGCAGCTCTATAGCTGCCTGGGCACATATCCTGCAGGGGAGCATCTGACCTGCAGGTAGTCCTGCAGTTAAAGGGAGCCCGGCGGTCTGAGGCCCCACTATCTTGGCTCCTGTGGCCAAGCAGCCAGCTTGGGAACACCGGAGTGGGGTATTGCTTGGGATGCAGCCCATCTGGGTTCCTTCTGCATGTGGGAGCAGGGCATCTCTACAGCTTTCTGGGCACGTATCTTGCAGGGGGGCACCTGACCTGCAGGAAGACCTAAAGTTAGACAGAGGCCTGCGGTCTAAGGTCGCCACCATCTTGGCTCCTGTGACCAAGAAACCAGCTTAGCCAGAGACCTGTGTCACATCTGACATGGGGAAGATCTCATTTCCTAATACTCTCTAAAGAACAGGCAGGAGCGGGTTGATCGCCACTACCCCTTTCCAGTGGATGTGGTAGACGTGTGCCACATCTGACACAGGGAAGGTCCTACTTCCTGATACTCTCTTGAGAACAGACAGGAGCAGGTTATTTGGTAGAAACAGGGCATTTGAGAACCAGCATCAGTAAAGCATTTGAAATCCAGCAACAAGCCCTATCCTGGGCCATTTGTCCTACAGAGTGATCAGCACTTGGAGAGGGTCCTCACTGCATCCAACATCTTCACTACCAGGCAGACCAGACAGGCAACACCAGGTACACAAAGACAACCCGAGTATAGCATTGCTTACAACAAGGCACACTAGGGCTCCAACAGCACCCAAGACTAGGGCAGCACATCAGCAATCTCTTCTAGGGTAAACCAAGTCATCCAGGGATGCAGAAATAACCTTACTGGCCCACAGGAGGTTCAAGCACCAGCTAGTGACAATAGGACCAACTAACACCAGAGATAACCGGAAGGCAAAAGTCAAATACAGGAACATTACTAACAGAAATCAAGGCAATATAGCAGCATCTGAAGCCAATTCTCCAACAGCAAGTCCTAGATACCCCAACGCACCAGAAAAACAAGATTTGGATTTAAAAATCACTGGTCATGATGATACTAGGAGGAGCACAAAAAAGACATAAATAAATCTCTTAAAGAAATACAGGGGAACATGAATAAGATAGAAGCTCTTACAATGGAAACAAAAAAATCACTTAAAGAAATTCAGGAGAATATGGGTCAAGAGATAGAAGTCAATAAAAAGGAAACACAAAAATCACTTAAAAAATTCAGGAGAAATTGAGTCAACAGGCAGAAGTCATGAAAGAGGGAACACAAAAATCCATTAAAGAAATACAGGAAAATACAGAATACCAAGTGAAGGAACTGAGAAAAACCATCCAGGATCTAAAAACAGAAGTAGAAACAACTAAGAAATCACAAAGGGAGACAACATTGGAGATAGAAAGCCTTGGAAAGAAATCAGGAGTCATAGATGCAATATCAACAACAGAATACAAGATATAGAAGAAAGAAACTCAGATGCCAAAGATACCATAGAAACCATTGACTCAACAGTCAAAGAAAATGCAAAATGCAAAAAGCTTGTATCCCAGAACATCCAGGAAATCCAGGACACAATGAGAAGACCAAACCTAAGGATTATAGGTATAAATGAGAGTGAAGATTTACAACTTAAAGGGCCAGCAAATATCTTCAACAAAATTATGGAAGAAAACTTCCCTAACCTAAAGATAGAGATGCCCATGAATATACAAGAAGCCTACAGAACTCCAAACAGACCGGACCAGAACAGAAATACCTCCCATCACATAATAATCAAAACCCCAAATGTATTAAACAAAGAAAGAATACTAAAGACAGTAAGATAAAAAGGCCAAGTAACGTATAAAGGAAGACTTTATCATATCAGAATTACACCAGACTTCTCACCAGAGACCATGAAAGCTAGAAGATCCTGGGTAGATCTCATACAGACTATAAGAGAACACAAATGCCAGCCAAGACTACTATACCCAGCCAAGACTACTATACTCAGCAAAACTATCAATCACTATAGATGGAGAAACCAAGTTATTCCATGATAAAACCAAATTCACAAATATCTTTCCACAAACTCAGCCCTACAAAGGATAATATGGGGAAACACCAATACAAGGAGGGAAACTACAACCTGGAAAAAGCAAGATAGTAAACTTCTTTCATCAAACCGAAAAGAAGATAAACAATCAAATATAAAAATAACATCAAAAATGACAGGAAGTAATAATCACTATTCCTTAATATCCCTTAATATCAATGGATTCAATTCCCCAATTAAAAGACAGAGAATAACAGACTGGATACATAAACTGGACCCTACATTTTGCTGCTTACAGGAAACACACCTCAGTATCAAAGACAAACACTACCTCAGAATAAAAGGCTGGAAAACAATTTTACAAGCAAATGGTCTTAGGAAACAAGCCAGAGTAGCCATTTTAATATCAGATAAAATTGACTTTCAACCTAACATCATCAAAAGAGACAGAGAAGGACACTTCTTACTGGTCAAGGGAAAAATCCACCAAGAAGAACTCTCCATTCTGAACATCTATGCTCCAAGTTCAAGGGCACCCTCATTTGTAAAAGAAACTTCACTAAAGCTCAAAGCACACATTGCACCTAACACAATAATTGTAGGCGACTTCAAAACTCCACTCTCCTCAATGGGCAGATCAAGAAAACAGAAACTAAACAGGGACACAGTGAAACTAATTGAAGCATTGGACCAATTGAGTTTAACAGATATATATGTATCTGTTTTATATATATATATATATATATATATATATATATATATATATATATATATATATATATACATTTATAAATATATATATATATATATATATATATATATATATATATATATATATAAACATTTCATCCTAAAGCAAAAGAATATACCTTTTTCTCAGCACCTCATGGTACCTTCTCCAAAATCAACCATATAATTGGTCACAAGACAGATCTCAACAAATATAAGATCAAACTAATCCCATGCCTCCTATCAGATCACTTTGGAGTAAGAGTGGTCTTCAATTGCAACAAAAACAACAGAAAGCCCACATACACATGGAGGCTTAACAATATTCTACTCAATGATACTTTGGCCAAAGAAGAAATAAAGAAAAAAATCAAAGACTTTTTAAGATTTAATGAAAATGAAGGCACAACACACCCAAATTTATGGGACACAATGAAAGCAATGTTAAGAAGAAAACTCATAGCCCAGAAGGCCTTCAAAAAGAAACTGTTGAGAGCATATACTAGCAGCTTAAGGGCACACCTGAAAGCCCTGGAACAAAAAGAAGATACCAACGAAGAGTAGAAGACAGGAAATCATCAAACTCAGGACTCAAATCAATCAAGTAGAAACAAAGAGAACCATACAAAGAATCAACAAAACCAGGAACTGATTCTTTGAAAAAATCAACAAGATAGATAAACCCTTAGCCAGACTACCAAAGGGCACAGAGACAGTATCCAAATTAACAAAATTAGAAATGAAAAGGAAAATATAACAACAGAAACTGAGGAAATTCAAAAAATCATCATATCCTACTACAAAAGTCTATACCCAACATAACTGGAGAATCTGGAGGAAATGGACACTTTCCTAGACAGATACTAGAAACCAAAATTAAATCAGGATCAAATAGATCATCTAAACAGTCCCATAACCCCTAAAGAAATAGAAGGGGTCATAAAAAGTCTTCCAACCAAAAAAAAAGTACAGGACCTGATGGTTTTAGCACAGAATTCTATCGCACCTTCAAAGAAGACCTAACACCATTACTCTTCAAAATATTGTACAAAATAGAAACAGAAGGAACACTACCCAACTTGGTCTATGAAGCCACAATTACACTGATACCAAAACCACACAAAGATCCAACAAAGAAGAACTACAGGCCAATATCCCTTATGAATATCAATGCAAAAATACTAAATAAAATTCTTGCCAATCAAATCCAAGAACACCTCAAAATGATCATTCATCATGATCAAGTAGGCTTCATCCCAGGGATGCAGGGATGGTTCAATATACAGAAATCCATCAATGTAATCCCCTACATAAACAAACTCAATGAAAAAACCCACACGGTCATTTCATTATATGCTGAAAAAGCATTTGACAAAATTCAACATCCTTTCATGCTAAAAAACTTGGAAAGAACAGGAAGTCAAGGCCCATACCTAAATATAGTAAAAATAATCTACAGCAAACAGGTAGCCAACATCAAACTAAATGGAGAGAAATTTGAAGCAATCACACTAAAATCAGGGGCTAGATAAGGCTGCCCCCTCTCTCCATATCTTTTCAATATAGTACTTGAAGTTCTAGCTAGAGCAATTAGACAATATAAGGAGATCAAAGGGATACATACTAATTGGAAAGGAGGAACTCAAACTATCACTAATTGCAGGTGATATGATAGTATACTTAAGTGACCCAAAAAACTCCACTAGAGAACTCCTACAGCTGATAAACAACTTCAGCAAAGTGGCTGGTTATAAAATCAACACAAGAAAATCAGTAGCCTTCTTATATTCAAAGGATAAACAGGCTGAGAAAGAAATTAGGAAAATGACACCCTTCATAATAGCCACAGACAATATAAAGTAACTTGGGGTGACTCTAACAAACAAGTGAAAAATCTGTATGACAAATACTTCAGGTCTCTGAAGAAGGTAATTGAAGAAGACCCCAGAAAATGGAAAAATCTTCCATGCTCGTGGATTGGCAGGATTAATATAGTCAAAATGGCCATCTTGCCAAAAGCAATCTATAGATTCAATGCAATCCCCATGAAAATCCAACTCAGTTCTTCATAGACTTAAAAAGAGCAAATGTCAAATTCATCTGGAAATTACAAAAAATCCAGGATAGCTAAAAATGTTCTCAACAGTAAAAGAACTTGGGGAATCAGTATCCCAGACCTCAAGCAGTACTACAGAGCAATTGTGTTAAAAACTGCCTGGTATTGGTACAGTGACAGGCCGGTAGATCAATGGAATGGGTTTGAAGACCCATAAATGAATCCACAAACCCATCGTCACTTGATCTTTGACAAAGAAGCTGAAACCACCCAGTGGAAAAATATAGCCTTTTCAACAAATGATGCTGGTTCAACTGGAGGTCAGCATGCAGAAGAATGAGTATTGATCTATTCTTATCTCCTTGTACTAAGCTCAATTCCATGTGGATCCAGGACCTCCACATAAAACCAGACACACTAGCCAGGTGATAGTGGCACAGGCCTGTAATCCCAGCCCTCTGGGAGGCAGGGGCGGGCAGATTTCTGAGTTCAAGGCCAGCCTGGTCTACAGAGTGAGTTCCAGGACAGCCAGGGCTATACCGAGAAACCCTGTCTCAAAAAAAGCAAAAACAAAACAAACAAACAACACACACACACACACACACACACACACAACCAGACACACTGAAACTAATAAAAAAGAAACTGGGGCAGACCCTTGAGGACATGGGCACAGGGAAAGTTCCTGAACAGATCACCAATAACTTATGCTCTAAGATCAAGAACTGACAAATGGGACCTCATAAAATTCCAAAGTTTCTGTTAGGCAAAGGACACTAACAAGTGGACAAAACAGCAACCAACAAATTGGGAAAAGATCTTCAGCAACATTACATCTGACAGAGGGCTAATATCCAATATATACAAAGAACTCAAGAAGTTAGACCCCCAGAGAGCCAAATAACCCTATTAAAAATGGGGCACAGAGCTAAACAAATAATTTTCACCTGAAGAACTTCAAATGGCTGAGAAGTACCTTAAGAAATGTTCAGCATCATTAGTCATTAGGGAAATGCAAATCAAAGCAACCCTGAGATTTCACCTCACAGCAGTCAGAATGGCTAAGATTAAAAACTCAGGAGACAGCAGGTGTTGGCAAGGATATGGAGAAAGAGGAACACTCCTCCACTGCTGGTGGGATTGCAAGCTGGTACAACCACTCCGGAAATCAGTCTGGCAGTTCCTCAGAAATCTGGGCACAGCACTTCCGGAGGACCCTGCTATACCACTCCTGGGCATATACCCAGAGGATTCCCTGGCATGCAACAAGGACACATCCTTCACTATGTTCATAGCAACCTTATTTATAATAGCCAGAAGCTGGAAAGAACCCAGATGTCCTTCAATGGAGGAATTGATACAAAAAATGTGGTATATTTACACAATGGAATACTACTCAGTAATTTAAAACAATGAATTCATGAAATTTGTAGGCAAAATGGTTGGATATGGAAAATATCCTAAGTGAGGTCACCCAATCACAAAAGAACACAGATGGAATGCAGTCACTGATAAGTGGATATTAGCCGAGAAGCTCTGAATACCCCAGACACAATTCACATATCAAATGAGTCCCAAGAAGAAGGAAGGGGAGGGGCCTGGTCCTGGAAAGGCTTGATGCAGCATTGTAGGGGATTGTCAGGACAGAGAAGTAGGAGGGTGTTGATTGGGGAACAGGTGGAGGGAAGAGGGCTTATGGCACTTATGGGGAGGGGGGAACTGGTGAAGAGAAAATCATTTGGAATATAAACAAATAATATAGAAAATAAAAATAAAAATAAATGAAAAAATTACAGCAAAAAATATAGTTTTTCTCACTAATAACAAGACCAGTTTAAAAAAATTGCAACCATTCTATTTGTTCAAATATCTTAAAAAGAAAAATGAATTTGAGAGCTAGTAGATAGCTACTTACATGTCTTGTTTTCGACAACCATGAGATGTTATATAGAACTACATTTGTTGATTCAAATTTTTAATAAAATCTTTCCTGAGAGCAGCAATATTGTTGAGGAACCACTGTGGTGTTTATCGCATCTGTGGAACTCTTGGAGTGACCATAGAAAGTTAGTAGATGAAAATAAGTATTCTAACTATACAATGGTATGCCTTTAAAGGGAAAAAAAAGTGGAAAACTCAGTCATGGGGAATTGTGGGCAATAAAGACCTCTTTATTTCATGGGTCTTACCATGAACCTAGAGAGTATATATAAGTCAATATGAAGTATTGGTAAAGAATGGATTGTTTCTTTCATTCCTATTTGCCCAGAAGTGTTTGTTGGTTCAGGGTTATTGCCTAACTGTTGAACATTTTGCAGACAAAGTACTGTCTTCTCCAACTCACATTTCTAAGATCATATTATAGTTAATTTACCCCAAGCATATGTAATGGGCTTGGTCAAAATTCTCAGTTTCTTCAGACCTTAGTTAGATAATCCGAACTTGACATTTGAAGATCAGTTTTCTCTAACAGGTGTACTGCACTGAACAGATGAAAACGAGATAAGTGAGGGTTGGGATGGAGCTGCCAGACCTCTTCCCCCTTATTGAGACCATTACTACCATGGCAAGGTGATGTGCGTATTCATCTGAAAAACAATTTTACTCATGGCTGCATCATTAGTGTAATTAATTGTTACCAGTCATTCAATCTTTTAACATATATCCATGAAGTCATACTGTGTTCCATGTGCTTACCTATTTTACTAGTACAGTATATAAAAATGTATTATCATAAAGATCTGCCATTACTGTAACTATCATGGTCAATTCTTCATGGCTTCCTTGAACATTATGTTCTATAATTAAGTCCATGTTTTACTGTAGCATTGTTCTCATGTGACTGACCCTATTTTGTCTTCACAACATGTAGCATTGATAAGACCATCATGTGTAGAGAACTCAAGCCATGGCAAGCTTAGGTAACTTGTATCTTTCACACAAACCAGGTTGCCCAGGTTATTATTTAATCATCACATTTATTAAATATTATTTTAGAGGATCCTGGAGGCCAGTGAGTGCGGAGAGAAGTATGGAAGCACAGAACTCAGATCCATTCCTGTTGTATATAATTATGTGAGCAGATGGGAGAGGCTAATGACTTTTAATCCCAAGTGTATTAAAGAAGATTAAAGACACCAACAAACAGTAAGGTTCTGTGATGAAGATTTTATATGCAATACCATACTCGTTTGTTCATGCTTGCTGTCATGATTCTTTGAGTCTGTAAGGCATATTGTGTGCATGTTTGTGAGTCTAGATGGTATACCACCATCTGAATTTCTGAACTATGTTGCATATCTCTAGTGCCAAATCCTATAAGGTTTTGGTTTTCTATTTATAGGAGCCTAGAAACCACTATAGCCTTTGGAGTCACAGCTTCACGGCAGTTTCAGCGTCTGCTACTTATTAAGTGTTGATGGACCATCTGGGGCTTTCAGAGTCTTATGTGACATCTTCTTCAACTTACCTTGGAAACTTAGACTTTATTGAGATCTATGCATAAGTCATAAAATGGAAAGGAAAATGGCCACATTTGATTACTTTTGGTTTAGAATCAAGAAGGCTAAAGTTATACAGGTTAGTGTAACTTACAAACTGTTCCATTCACTGTATCGTCTTTCCGCAGAGATCTTGAGGTACAATGCTGCATTCAGTCTCCCTCACGTCACTTTGATTGTGTTCCAGCATGTTTCTTTTTTTTTTCTGTAGATCTGTTTTATTTCAATTCCTGGCAACTAAACAAAATAATGTATGGGGATGCATTGCAAATATGTTAACTACATTTCCAATATTATAAGAAAGATGTTTATGAAAAGCACATAGCTTCACAACTCTTTCTGGAAATTGGTTGAATGTTATATGCCAAGCTCACAGAGTTTTTTGTAACTTAAGTCGGATCCAAAGAATGACTGTTCTTGCCATCTCGTATTGTATTGCTTAGGAGTTATTTTTCAGATGATTAGCACGAGACAGTAATTGAGATAGAATTGTCTCAAACAGGCACACATATACAAATCAAAATTAAATATATATGTATATGTTACATTGCAAGAAATTATAAACAAGAAAAATTATATGAGTATTTTACCTAATCAAATATTATCTGATAAACATAAGGAAATTTTTATTTGAGGGTAACAAATAGATTTACAAAATATTTTATTTTAAAATTAGATAATGCTTTTTATCTTTTAGAAGGAAAAACAAAAATGTAATCTGTGAGATATAAATAGCTTAACTTAGAATTATACATATTTGAACAATTACACATATTTGAACAGTTGTTCAAAAAATTTAGTGTTAACAATGAAATTATTAGAAATATGCATAAACTAACATTGACAGTTTATATCATTTCTATTTTTCTTTTAAATAACAATACACTTTTATCCTCATTCTAGATGATTCTGAAATCGTGAGAATATACATCTGGCTGTTGGAGGAACTCAAATGGTAGGCATCTGTGCTTATTAATCATAATGCATTGCTCAGAACAAGATTTAGTCAGGAGAGTAAATGGTCCTTTGAGTCAGAGTAAAAGGATGGAGATAGTGATGTGGGTGGAGCCTACATCAACAGTAGTAGAACAATAGCAGAAGGGAAACAGCTGAAGGATGCTGTTAAGTGACTGTAGGAAAAACTGTTCTTATCTAAAGTGGCCCTCCTTAAAAGGCAAATGATATCCCTTTCTTTTTCTAAGTATATTAAATGGGTGATGGTGCCCCTTTCTTTTTTTCCAAGTCCATTTAGCATACTTTTGTTTCCTACCAGACAAAGCCAGGCTTTTCTAGGTTCTCAATTCTAACTAGGATGTGAGAAGTAGGAAGGATGAATGGGTTGTCCTCTGTGATGTTTTCCCACTCACAGAAACATTCTCTGACAATATCCCACCATTCACATGCAACAAGGAGTCTTTTAATTTATTATTGTTTGTGGATGTTCCAAAACAACAGACATCAATTTTCTCAAGTTTTCTCTATGGTTTTTACAAGTTATACTGGTATTCTACACTACATATTACAAGAAGACTTACAAGTGTGGCAGAGGTCTAGGCTTAAGTAACAAAACATCTTTATCAGAAACATGAGAAGAAATTCCTTGTAGTATTGTTGCCAAAGGCAGGGGAATTTTAGTGCCTTTCTCTCACCAATTTCCAGAAAATACATTTAATATAATATGAAATATTTAAATACTAAGGGCATTTACCTTTTATAATTAAAGATTGTTTAATCTTTGAAGTGTGTGTGTATTTGTGTGTGTGTGTGGTGTGTGTGTCTGTGTGTGTGCTTAGGGTATGTGCACGTGAGAGCAGGTGCCTCTAGAGGGAGAGGATCTTCTGCAGTGGAACTTAAAGGTTAGCCATTGTATGTGAGTGCTGTGAACCCTAAGCCAGGACTCCAGGCCTAGTCCTTAACTGGTTTACTTCTTTTAGCATGCCACTCTTTTGTTCTTTTTTTTTTTTATTTATTTACTTTAGTGAATCACATTGGAAATGGTAAATTATAAGATACTAGTTTCACTAGAAAGGGGAATTTGAGAGAGGTGAGTATGAAGAGGTTTGCTGAGATCTGGTTTGACCTCCCCAGTGAATATTAATAGCTCTTTAATTGGTTGATCTATGGTCCAAACTCAGATCGATCCTGATGCTTTGACAAAAAACACCCACAAAAACCCTCCCTCCCAGCTCCAAGAAAACTATTAAGAGTCAAGTGGTTAATGGCTTCACCTTATTCTGCTCTTCTCATAGATCATGCCTCATCCAGTAGTCACCAGAGAGGCTTCCTCTGGCAGCATATGGGGTCCAGTACAGAGCACTATAGCAAGACCTTATGTGGAGAAAGGGTCTAAACTCGAGTTCGTTATTGGTTCCCTCCCCTCAGAGATTGGGAATCCAACAGAAGAGAGGGAGGTAAGACTGGAAGAGTCAGAGGGTATAGAGAATACCAGGAGAACATGGTCAACTGATTCAAATAAGCAGGGCTTACTTGGTGTCATAGAGTCTAAAGCACCAAGTACAGGGATGGCACAGGGCTGCACCAGGTCCACTGTATATATGCTATTGCTGTTAGCTTAAAGGTTTTGTGGGTGTCCTAACAGTGGAATTGAATCTTTTGTCTGCTCTTGAAATTCCCTTCCTTCTGTTCGGTTGCCATATTTAGACTTGATCTGGGGACTTTTGTGTTGTGTTATTGTTTATTGTTTCATTCCATCTGGCTATCATCACTTGGAGACCTGCTCTTCTCTGAAAAGGAAACAGAGTGGGAGTGGATCTGGGAGAGAAGGGATGTGTAGGGAAGAGCTAGGTGGAGTAGAAGGAGGGAAAATTGTGGTGGGGATGTATTGTATAAGAAAAAAGATCTATTTTCAATAAAATTTGAAAATAATAAAAAAAGTGATAAAGTGGAAGAAAATGGACAGAGTGAAATCAAAGGTTTTACTTTTCTTACTGAGTCCAGCTCATTTTTCATTGTGCCTCCTTTCCTACCCTTTTGTGATTCCTTCAGACAATACATTTCAGGAAAGTTTTAGATTTCCTCCTGAATATCTTTGCTTCACTGGCTTAGGAATAGATCTTCAAATTTTTGTGTGTTTCATAGTTTCCATGTTTTCTTTGTCACGGAATTCCAGCTCTTTTCTAGTTTAATGAGTTAGAAAAGGTTCATGAGTTCTGGTTTTAGAATTTGTTTTGACTTCTTTGGTGGGGTCCCACAAAGGTTCTGTTCTGAAGACTGTTCTAGACGTTGAGAATGAGGGTCTTTTTGATGGAATGCTCAATTGGCATCTCATCTCACTGGGTCTAGGGTAGGTTATAACTCCATTGTTCTTTATTTTCTGTCAGAGACTTTTTCTGTAGGTCATACTCTTTTGATCTTTTCTTCATTGAAAGCTTGTATGTTTATTTAGTAATCTAAATATATGAGATTTATTTATGCCTTGGCCAATAACATGATTGTAGTTTCTAATAACAAGAGCTTAAAGAGTATAATAAGGACAAACATGCCTTGCATACAATAACTATTAATTAAGTGCCTTGGGGTTAATCATTGCTTTCTGCTACCATTCTCATCTCTACTTCATCTGTGAGAGCCAAGGTGAGGAGAGATAAAGTATGGGGATGGTTATCTTTGCAATGAGCTGTCCTGAGTGGAGTTTGCCCTCTTGCAGTATAGAGATTCAGCCCAGGTCTTCACCCAATTCCAGCTTTAGGCATACCCCTCCTGGGTTTAACATTTCCACATTATGTGATTAATTCTTCAGGTGACCTAGCATTAATGAAGTGTATATGGGCATCCTCAGGGCCATGTAACCAATACTTTGGATCTTCCCTGAAATATCAGTGATAAATAATTCTTATAAAAATAAATTTATCAGGGTTTAGAAAATATTAGAAATTCATATTAAAATAAAAATGAACCTTTAAGAAGACCGTGGATGTTTATTTTGGTGCAATTAGGACAGATTCCAGATGGTTGGATACACATGGGAATTGGAAAGAGATTAGGCACATCTTAATATATCCCATCTTATTATAAGGGGCATGTTTGTACACAGGATGCTTATTAAAGTCTGTTTTCTAGAGGCTTGTATTATGGTCAAAGCCAAGACAAATAAATAAGTATTCTGGTCATTGTTGTGATGGGTAAAAAGATATCAATTGCCATATAAAGTATAAAGGTATAAAGCAAAAAGCAAATAGAAGTTCCTTGAATGCTTAGTTTAAAGATTTACAAAAGTCTGTCTTAGATTCATTTATCTTTATAAAAATAACAATCAAATATTTCCTTAAAGGCACTCTTCAAAGTATATGGGCATCAGTAGATTTGTTCACATTTAGTTGATCTAGAGTATTTTTCAGAGCAAATTATTTCTCTTTCTTTTATAGTTGATTATCTCAGTCATAGTCCAATAATGGTCTTTTATTGAGAATAAATACTAGAAATCAGGATCTATAAAAGTTTACAGTGTTCATAATATACATAAAACTCTCTCTCTCTCTCTCTCTCTCTCTCTCTCTCTCTGTGTGTGTGTGTGTGTGTGTGTGTGTGTGTGTGTGTGTGTGTGTGTTTTAACAGGCTGATATTTCTGGAAAATTTTCCTGAAATTCATAGCAATAAAAAATTGGACTTTTTTCATGAACAGATGCCTAGATTGCATTTCTCCACTCTTAAGATTGTTTTATAATTCCATAAATGTTTATACATACCTACGGCACAGGAAATTCTCAAAGATTAAGAATTTATTTAGGATAGTTTGATTGGTTTATTGGCTTAGCTACAAGAGCTTTTGCAAAACACATGTGGAACATCTTACTGATAGCCACTTCTTAAATTGTCTTGAGTAAAATACACAGTGGTAAGTGGCTCTGTGGTGCCTCTCTGGGGAAAGCAGGTGCACAGGTGAATCAGTCATCACTCTGTAAAACAGACACAGCATAGTATATTTATGGATTGTGATGTACTGCTTATGACCAAATACCTTCCTCGAGGATTTTCTTACCTTTTTTCCCCATTAATTGCTAACAAAATTCTCTTTCTGTCTTCTTGTCTTTCCTGATCAGACAAATATTTTCTATAGCAAACAAGCAAATAGACAGACTAACAAACCCTTTTATTCTGTCATGTTCAGACCAATAATTTGCACACGAGGAATCCCTGTCTCTTACCATTTCATGGCCACATCACTGTGCCTGAGTTTTCATATGTAGAGTATTTGTTGTCATTATGTATTTAAGTATTTTTGTACTTGATGTTCTGATTTAGGACAACAATATAGCTTTCTTACCTCCAGCTCATACTTCCTAGTACTGTTTTCTTATCACAGCAAAATATCGATGTAACACATAGAAGGTCCTCAGATCAATAGAAAATGAAATGTTAATCTCAACTCTGTTTAGTTTTCATTCTAATAGTAAATTAATGTGATTGTTTTAAGATAAAGGACTTGGTTTGGCTCTTAATTTTAAGATACTCTCCATCATGGTGAACCCATGTCAGCAGGAACATGAAATAGATGTTAACATTTGGCTGACACACTGCAGAGAGGAGAGAGAGGGAGAGAGAGAGAGAGAGAGAGAGAGAGAGAGAGAGAGAGAGAGAGAGAGAGAGAGAGAGAGAGAGAGAAAGAGAGAGAGAGAGAGATGCTGGTGCAGAACTTGACTTCTCCATTTAAAAACCATTTTAAATAAATTCTTTAATAACTTCATAGACTATATTTGGTCATAAGTTTTTATGATCTAGACCCTCAACAAAGTTAAAGACACTAAAATTGGAGAAAATGGGGTTCCCTCTTTATGGCTTAAGTTGTTCAAGAACAGGGAATGCAGGCCAGAAAACAATAACCACAGAAGCAAAAATATTTTAAATGATGTATACTATGATATGAATATTTTTTAGGGGTTTGAGAAAAACCCCAAAGATCCATTAGTGTTGCATAGCCTTGCTATAGGCGTGTTATGCAGGTTTGCATTTGAGAACCAGAGTATTAATATGTACAAAAGCTGAATGCTCATGCTAAGCTCTACAGACATAAAGACTTCAGGTGGTAATTTCAGCTAATTTGGAGAATGCACATCTTATTGTTCTTCCTTAAGGGAGGAGAAATTTGTTTTAACATAACCACATTTTTGTTTTTATCATGTCTAGATTTGATATAAACATATGCTTAGAGGGTATGAGAGAGAGAGAGAGAGAGAGAGAGAGAGAGAGAGAGAGAGAGAGAGAGAGAGAGGAGTCATTTATTTATTTATTCTGTCATATATTACGTCCTGATTTTCCCCTTGCTCCTCTCCTCCCAGTTCCTCTTCTCTTCCACCCTTCAGCTACAATCCACTCCTCCTCCATTTCTTTTCAGAAAAGAGCAAACCTCCCAGAGATATCAACCAAAAATGGCATATCAGGATATAGGATGACTAGGTACTTCCCATCAAATTACGGCTGGAAGGGCACCCAAGTTTGAGGAAAGTGTTGTAAAGTCAGAGACAGCCCCTGTTCACACTGTTAGGAGTCCCACAAGAAGACAATGCTACCAAACTTTCACAAAAATGCAGAGGGCTAGATCAGAGCCAGAGAGGCTAAGTAACACAAATTGTAGGTCAGAGGTTTTGTGGATGGGTTGGAGTTCTAATTCCTCCACTGAAGTCTTGCCTGTTTATAGGTGATAGACAGTTCAGGTTCTGAATCCCTCATTGCTAAGAGTCTTAGTGGTTCATCCTTGCAGATTTCCTAGAGTTTCCATTGCACTGGGATTCTAACTCCTCCCAAGAATGCCACTAATTTCAGCTGTCTCTCCCAGATCTCTCTTTCAACCCTCTCTTCTGGTTCCCACCTACCATAACCCTAATTTGAATATCTATTCTTTTTCCTCTTCCTGTGGAGATGCATGCATAGCCCACTTAAGCCCTCCTTGTTATTTTGCTTCTTTGAGTCTATAAATTTTAACTAGATTATTATTTACATTACAGCTAATATCCACTTATAAGTCAAATATATACCTTAATTGTCTTTCTTGCTCTAAGTTATCTCACTATTCAGGATGATTTTTTTTTTTTTTTTTTTTTTTTAGTTCCATTCACTTGCCTGCAAATTTCAAAATGTTACTTTTTTTTAAACAACTGAGTAATACTCTTTTCTGTAAATGTACCACATTTTCTTTATCCATTCTTCAGTTGAGAACACCTAGGCTGGTTTTAGTTTTTGCCTATTATGGATAAAGCTGCTATGAATGTAGTTGAGCTAGTATCTTTGAAGTAAGGTGGAGTGTCCTTTGGGTGTATGTCCAGGAATGGTAAAACTGGGTAGTGAAGTAGGTCAGTTCCCAATTTCCTGAGAAGCCACCGCATGGATTTCCAAAGTGCTTGTACAAGTTTGGACTTCCACCAGCAATGGAGGAAGAGTATTCCCCTTGTTCTACATCCTTGCCAGAATGAGCTGTCACTGGAGCTTTTGATCATCGCTATTCTAACTGATTAAGTAGAAATCTCAAAATCATTTTGATTTACATTTTCCTGATGGCTAAGAATGATGAGCACTTTTTAAAGTGCTTCTTGTCCATTGAGATTCCTCTGTGAGGAGTTCTCTCTCTTTTTTTTAATAAATATTTTTATTTTCTATATTCTTTGTTTACATTCCAAATGATTTCCCCTTTCCCGGATCCCCCCTCCCCATATGTCCCATAAACCTTCTTCTCTCCATCCATTCTCCAATGACCTCCCTCCTTTTTTCCCTCTGTCTTTATATTCCTCTCTAATGCTAGATCAATCCTTTCCAGGATCAGGACTTTCTCCATACTTCTTCATGGGAGTCATTTGTTATACGATTTGTGCCTTGGGTATTCAGGGCTTCCGGGATAATTAATATCCACTTATCAGAGATTGCATTCCATGTGTATTCTTTTGTGACTGGGTTACCTCACTTAGGATGATATTTTCCAGATCAAACCATTTGCCTAAAAAATATGTGAATTCATTGTTTCTAATTGCTGAGTAGTATTCCATTGTGTAAATATACCACATTTTCTGTATCCATTCCTCCTTTGAGGGGCATCTGGGTTCATTCCAGCTTCTGGCTATTATAAATAAGGCTGCTATGAGCATAATGGAGCATGTGTCTTTATTGCATACCAGAATCCTTTGGGTATATGCCCAGGAGAGGTATAGCAGGGTCCTCTGGAAGTGTCATGTCCAGTTTTCTGAGGAACCACCAGACTGATTTCCAAAGTGGTTGTACCATCTTACAGCCCCACCAGCAGTGGAGGAGTGTTCCTCTTTCTCCACATCCTTGCCAACACTTGCTGTCTCCTGAGTTTTTGATCTTAGCCATTCTGACTGGTGTAAGGTGAGATCTCAGGGTTGTTTTGATCTGCATTTCCCTAATGACTAATGATGCTGACCACTTCTTAAGGTGCCTCTCGGCCATCCGAATTTCTTCAGGTGAAAATTCTTTGTTTAGATCTGTACCCCATTTTTAATAGGGTTATTTGGTTCCCTGGGGTCTAACTTCTTGAGTTCTTTACATATATTGGATATTAGCCCTCTATCAGATGTAGGGTTGGTGAATATCCTTTCCCAATTTGATGGTTGCCAATTTGTCCTTTTAACAGTATCCTTTGCCTTACAGAAACTTTGTAATTTTATGAGGTCCCATTTGTCAATTCTTGATCTTAGAGCATAAGCTATTGGAGATCTGTTCAGGAACTATTCCCCCATGCCCATGTCCTCTAGGATCTTCCTCAGTTTCTTTTCTATTAGTTTCAGTGTGTCTGGTTTTACATGGAGGTCCTTGATCCACTTGGAGTGAAGTTTAGTACATGCAGATAAGAATGGATCAATTCGCATTCTTCTGCATGCTGACCTCCAATTGAACCAGCACCATTTGTTGAAAAGGCTATCTTTTTTCCACTGGATGTTTTTGGCTCCTTAGTCGAAGATCAAGTGACCATAGGTGTGTGGTTTCATTTCTGGATCTTCAATTCTATGCCATTGGTCCACTTGTCTGTCACTGTACCAATACCATGCAGTTTTTAACACTATTGCTCTGTAGTATTACTTGAAGTCAGGGATACTGATTTCCCCAGAATTTCTTTTGTTGTTGAGAATAGTTTTAGCTATCCTGGGTTTTTTGTTATTTCAGACGAATTTGAGAATTGCTTTTTCTAACTCTGTGAAGAACTGAGTTGGGATTTTGATGGGGATTGCATTGAATGTGTAGACTGCTTTTGGCAAGATGGCCATTTTAACTTTATTAATCCTGCCGATCCACGAGCATGGCAGATTTTTCCATTTTCTGCGGTCTTCTTCGATTTCCTTCTTCAGAGACCTGAAGTTCTTGTCATATAGATCTTTCACTTGTTTGGTTAGAGTCACACCAAGATACTTTATATTGTTTGTGGCTATTGTGAAGGGTGTCATTTCCCTAACTTCTTTCTCAGCCTGCTTATCCTTTGAGTATAGGAAGGCAACTGATTTGCTTGAGTTGATTTTATAACCAGCCACTTTGCTGAAATTGTTTATCAGCTGTAGGAGTTCTCTGGTGGAGGTTTTCCGGTAACTTAAGTAGACTATCATGTCATCTGCAAATAGTGATAATTTGACTTCTTCCTTTCCAATTTGTATCCCCTTGACCTCCTTATGTTATCTAATTGCTCTAGCTAGAACTTCAAGTACTATATTGAAAAGATATGGAGAGAGAGGACAGCCTTGTCTAGTCCCTGATTTTAGTGGGATTGCTTCAAGTTTCTCTCCATTTAGTTTGATGTTGGCTACCGGTTTGCTGTATATTGCTTTAACGATGTTTAGGTATGGGCCTTGAATTCCTGTTCTTTCCAAGACTTTTAGCCTGAAAGGATGCTGAATTTTGTCAAATGCTTTTTCTGCATCTAATGAGATGATCATATGGTTTTTTTTCTTTGAGTTTGTTTATGTAGTGTATAGCATTGATGTATTTTCTTATATTGAAACATCCCTGCATCCCTGGGATGAAGGCTACTTGATCATAATGGATGATCGTTTTGATGTGTTCTTAGATTCGGTTGGCAAGAATTTTATTAAGTATTTTTGCATCAATATTCATAAGAGAAATTGGTCTGAAGTTCTCTTTCTTTGTTGGATCTTTGTGTGGTTTTGGTATCAGCATAACTGTGGCTTCATAGAACGAGTTGGGTAGAGTTCCTTCTGTTTCTATTTTGTGGAATAGTTTGAAGAGTATTGGTGTTAGGCCTTCTATGAAGGTCTGATAGAATTCTGCACTGAAGCCATCTGGTCACGTGCTTTTTTTGGTTGGGAGACTTTCTATGACCCTTTTTATTTCTTCAGGTGTTATGGGACTGTTTAGATGATCTATTTGATCCTGTTTTAGTTTTAGGGTCGGATATCTCTCTAGGAAACTGTCCATTTCCTCCAGATTCTCCAGTTGTGTTGAGTATAGGCTTTTGTAGTAGGATCTAATGATTTTTTGAATTTCTTCAGTTTTTGTTGTTATATCTCCCTTTTCATTTCTAGGTTTGTTAATCTGGATACTGTGTTTGTGCCCTTTGGTTAGTTTGGCTAAGGGTTTATCTATCTTGTTGATTTTCTCAAAGAACCAGCTCCTGGTTTTGTTGATTCTTTGTATGGTTCTCTTTGTTTCTACTTGATTGATTTTGGCCCTGAGTTTGATGATTTCCTGCCTTCTACTCCTCCTGGGTGAAATAGCTTCTTTTTGTTCCAGGGTTTTTGGGTGTGTCATTAAGCTGTTATTGTATGCTCTCTCCATTTTCTTTTTGGAGGCACTCAGGGCTATGAGTTTTCCTCTTAGCACTGCTTTCATTGTGTCCCATAGATTTGGGTATGTTCTGTCTTCATTTTCATTAAGTTCTAAAAAGTCTTTCATTTCTTTCTTTATTTCTTCCTTGACCAAGGTATCATTGAGTAGAATATTGTTTAGTTTCAACATGTATGTGTGTTTTCTGTTGTTTTTGTTGCTATTGAAGACCACTTTTACTCCATAGTGATCTGATAGAAGGCATGGGATCAGTTTGATCTTCTTATATTTGTTGAGGTCTGTCTTGTGACCAATTATATGGTCGATTTTGGAGAAGATACCATAAGGTGCTGAGAAAAAGGTATATTCTTTTGCTTTAGGATAGAATGTTCTCTCTATATATGTTAAATTTAATTCGTCCAAAGCTTCAATTAGTTTCATTGTGTCCCTGTTCAGTTTCTGTTTTCCTGATCGGTCCATTGAGGAAAGTGCAGTGTTGAAGTCACCCACAATTATTGTGTTAGGTGCAATGTGTGCTTTGAGTTTTAATAAAGTTTCTTTTATGAATGAGGGTGCCATTGCATTTGGAGCATAGATGTTCAGAATTGAGAGTTCTTCTTGTTGTATTTTTCCTTTGACCAGCAAGAAGTGTCCCTCAGAATCTCTTTTGATGACTTTGGGTTGAAAGTCAATTTTATCTGATATTAGAATGGCTACTCCAGCTTGTATCCTGAGACCATTTGCTTGTAAAAGTGTCTTCTAAACTTTTACTCTAAGGTAGTGTTTGTCTTTGACGCTGAGGTGTGTTTCCTGTATGCAGCAAAATGTAGGTTCCTGTTTACGTATCCAGTTGGTTATTCTGTGTCTTTTCATTGGGGCATTGAGTCCATTGATGTTAAGAGATATTAAGGAATAGTGATTGTTACTTCCTGTCATTTTTGATGTTATTTTTTAAACTTGATTTGTTAACTTCTTTTGGGTTTGATTAGAGAAGGTTACTATCTTGCTTTTTCCAGGGTGAAGTTTCCCTCCTTGTATTGGTATTTTCCTCCTATTATCCTTTGTAGGGCTGGGTTTGTGGATAGATATTGGGTAAACTTGGTTTTGTCATGGAATATCATAGATGGAATTTCTCCATCTATGGTGAGTGAGAGTTTTGCTGGATATAGTAGTTTTGGCTGGCATTTGTGTTCTCTTAGAGTCTGCATGAGATCTGCCCAGGATCATCTAGCCTTCATAGTCTCAGGTGAAAAGTCTGGTGTGATTCTGATAGGTCTTCCTTTATATGTTACTTGGCCTTTTTCTCTCACTGCCTTTAATATTCTTTCTTTGTTTAGTACATTTGGGGTTTTGATTATTATGTGACAGGAGGTATTTCTGTTCTGGTCCAGTCTGTTTGGAGTTCTGTAGACTTCTTGTATATTCATGGGCATCTCTCTCTTTAGGTTAGGGAAGTTTTCTTCCATAATTTTATTGAAGATATTTGCTGGCCCTTTAAGTTGAAAATTTTCACTCTCATCTATGCCTATAATCCTTAGGTTTGGTCTTCTCATTGTGTCCTTGATTTCCTGGATATTTTGGGTTACAAGCTTTTTGCTTTTTGCATTTTCTTTAACTGTTGAGTCCATGGTTTCTATGGTGTCTTCACCATCTGAGATTCTTTCTTCTATCTCTTGTATTCTGTTGTTGATATTTGCATCTATGTCTCCTGATTTCTTCCCAAGGTTTTCTATCTCCAAAGTTGTCTCCCTCTGAGTTTTCTTAGTAGTTTCTATTTCTGATTTTAGATCCTGGATGGTTTTGCTTAGCTCCTTCACTTGCTTGTTTGTGCTGTGGCCCAGGCTCTTCAGATCCAGAAGCAGACACCTGAAGGCTCCAGCCGGGACCTGCTGGACTCACCAGAGCACTGAGTTCTCTGTTTAGATTGGTGCCCCATTTTTGATTGAATCATTTAGTTTTTTTTTTTTTGTTGTTGTTGTTGTTGTTTTGTTTTGGAAAATTTGTTTTGGAAAATTTTATATAGCTATCTGATGGTAGACATAAAAGTATTCCTAAGTTGATTGAAAGTGGAATTTTAAGCATTTTTCTGATAAAGTTGAAGATATACATAGAAAGTATTTCTGATAAAATTGAAGAAATATATATAGAAAAACATTAAAATTGAAGATTATCATGGAAATTATACAGGTAAAATGGTAGGCATAAAAATAATTCTAAGTTGAGTGAAAGTGGAATTATAAACATTTTCAGGTAAAATTGAAAATTTACATGGAAAATATTTCTTATAAAATTCAAGAAGTATATAGACAAACACATCAAAATTGACTATTCATGGAAAGTTATACAGATAAAATAGTAGATATTAAAAAACTTTCTAAATTAATTGAAGGTGGAGTTAAAAACATTTTGTCATAAAATCAGAGTTTTACATGGAAAACCTTTCTGATAAAATAGAAGAATTATATAGTTCCTTGAGTTCTTTATATATTTTGGAAATTAGTGCTCTGTCAGATGTGGGGTTGGTGAAAAATACTCCCATTCTTTAGGTTTCCATTTGTCCTACTGATGGTATCCTTTGCATTGAAGAAGCTTTTCAGTTTTGAAAGGTTCCATTTCTTATTTGGGAATCTTAGAGCCTGCACTCTTGGTGTTCTCTTTAGGAAATTGTATCCTGTGCAAATCCATTCAAAGGTATTTTGTATTTTCTATTCTATCATATATATATATATATATATATATATATATATACATATATACATGTATATATGTGTATATATATATACACACAGACATATATATACATACACGTACATATACACATGCACATACACATATACATACACATATACATACACATATACATATACATACACATATGTGTTTATGCATCCTGACACTTCATTGAAGCTGTTTTTCAGTTTTTGGAGTTACCTGATAGAATTTTTAAGGTCACTTACATATACTAACATATCATCTACCAATAAGATACTTTGACTTTTTCATTTCTAATTTGTATCCCCTTGAATTCCTTTACTTATTTTATTTACTTATCAAGTACTATATTGAATAGATATGAAGCAAGTAAATAGCTTTATCCTGTTCTAATTTTTAGTGAAATTGCTGTTGAGTATCTCTCCATTTAATTTGATATTGGCTATAAGCTTGTTATAAATTGTCTTTGTTAAGTATGTCTCTTGTATCTCTGATTTCTCTAAGACTTTTATTATGAAGGGGTATTGGATTTTGTCACTGGCTTTTTCAGTGTCTAATGAGATGATCATATGCTTTTTCCGTTGTTTGTTTTTGTTTTTGTTTTCTATGTTGAGTCTTTGTGTGGTTTTGGTATCAGGGTGACTGTGACCTCACAAAACGAATTTGGCAAAGTTCCTTCTGTTTATACTATGTAGAATAATTTAAGGAGTATTGTTATAAGCTCTTTGAAAATCTGGTAGAATTCTGTGCTAACCATCTGTGCTTTTATTTTCTTTTTGTGTTTTGTTTTCTCTTTTTTTTCTTTTTTTTGATTCAGAGATTTTTTTATGACTTCGTATTTACTTAGGGATTAAAGGTCTATTTAAATTGCCATCTTGATTTAACTTTGGTAAGGGATATCTATCAAACAATTGTCAATTTTTTTACTCTTTCCAATTTTGTGGAATATATTCTCAAAGAATCAGCTCTGTTTCATTGATTGTATTCTTCATTTTGTTTCTATTTTATTGATTTTAGAGCTGTTTGATTTTTTTCCTGTCATCTACTACTTTTGGGTAGTTTGCTTGTTTTTGTTTTAGAGTTTTCACGTGTGCTGTAAAGTTGCTAGCATAAGATCTCTCTAATTTCTTTATGAAAGGAGTCAGTGCTATGGACTTTCTTTTAGCACTACATTTTTTTTTATTCGATATATTCTTTATTTAAATTTCAAGTGATTTTCCCTTTCCTGGATACCCCCTCCCCAAAAGTTCCATAAGCCCTCTTCCCTCCCCCTATCCCCCAATCCACACCTTTCTACTTCCCTGTCCTGGTATTCCCCTACACTACTGCACTGAGCTTTTCCAGGACCAGGGACCCACTCCTTCCTTCTTCTTGGGCACCATTTGATATGTGCATTGTGTCTTGGGTATTCCAAGCTTCTAGGCTAATATCCATTCATCAGTGAGTGCATACCATGAGTGTTCTTTTGAGATTGGGTTACCTCACTTAGAATAAAGTTCTCCAGTTCTATCCATTTGTCTAAGAATTTTATGAATTCATTGCTTCTAATGGCTGAATAATACTCCATTGAGTATATATACCACATTTTCTGTATCCATTCCTCCATTGAGGGACATCTGGGTCTTTTCCAGCTTCTGGCTATTATAAATTGGGCTACTATGAACATAGTGGAGCATGTATCCTTATTACATGCTGGGGAATCCTCTGGGTATATGCCCAAGAGTGGAATAGTGGGGTCCTCTCGAAGTATCATTTCCAGTTTTCTGAGAAACTGCCAGACTGACTTCCAGAGTGGTAGTACCAGCTTGCAACCCCACCAGCAATGGAGGAGTGTTCCTCTTTTTCCACATCCTAGCCAGCACCTGTTTTCTCCTGACTTTTTGATCTTAGCCATTCTGACTGGTTTGAGGTGAAATCTCAGGGTTGTTTTGATTTGCATTTCCCTGATGACTAAGAATATTGAACATTTCTTTAGGTGCTTCTCAGCCATTCGATATTCCTTAGGTGAAAATTCTTTGTTTAGCTCTGTACACCCTCCCCCCCTTTTTTTGAGACAGGTTTTCTCTGTATAGCGCTGGCTGTCCTGGAGCTCACTCTGTAGACCAGGCTGGCCTCAAACTCAGAAATCCTCCTGCCTCTGCCTTCCAAGTGCTGGGATTACAGGCGTGCACCACCACCTCCCTGCCTCTGTACCCCATTTTTAAGGGGGGCTATTTGGCTCTCTGGGGTCTACCTTCTCGAGTTCTTTGTATATCTTGGATATAAGCCCTCTGTCGGATGTACTGTTGGAAAAGATCTTTTCCCAATTTATTGGTTACTGTTTTGTCCTTTTTTGACAATGTCCTTTGCCTTACAGAAACTTTGTAGTTTTATGAAGTCCCACACTACTTTTTATTTTCTTCCTTCCTTCCTTCCTTCCTTCCTTCCTTCCTTCCTTCCTTCCTTCCTTCCTTCCTTCCTTCCTTCCTTCCTTCCTTCTTTCTCCATTGGATATTCAGTTGAGAGTTTGTCAATTTCTATGAGATTTTAGGCTTTCTGTTGCTACTGAAATTCAGTTTTAAGCTATGGTGGTCTGACAGGATACAGGGGTTTAATTCAGTTTCCTTGTATCTGTTGAGGCTTGCTTGGTGACCAATTATATGGTCAATTTAGGATAAGGTTCCATGTGGTGCTGAGAAGAAGGAATGTTCTTTTGTGTTTGAGTTAAGTGTTTGTAGGTATCTGTTATTTCCATTTGATTCACAGCCTTTGTTAAGTTCATTATTTCTCTGTTTGGTTTCTGTTTAGATTATCTGTCCATTGGCAAGAATTGGGTGTTGAAGTCTCCTACTATTAATACATAAGGTTCAATGTGTTGTGTAAGCCTTAGTAATGCTTTTTGAAAAAGTATTGTGGCCCTTAGATTTGGACCATAAATGTTCAGTATTGAGATGTCATCTTGGTGGATTTTTCCTTAGATGACTGTGAAGTGCCTTTCCCTATCTCTTTTGATTAATCTTGAATAGAAATGGTTTTTGTTAGATATTAGAATGGATACACCAGATTCATTCTTGGGTCCTTTTGCTTAGAAAATCTTTTTGCAAAGTTTTCCTCAGAGATAATGTCTATCATTGATTTTTGAAGTATGTTTCTGGTATGCAGCAGAAGGATGGATCCTGTTTTTGTATCATGTGTATTTTTATTATAAACTGTGCATGTTTATTGAGGAATTGAGACCATTGGTATTGAAAGATATTAATAAACTAATGATTGTTACATCTTGTTATTTTGTTGTTGTTGGTAGTGGTAGTGTATGTGTGTGTGTGTGTGTGTGTGTGTGTGTGTGTGAGAGAGAGAGAGAGAGAGAGAGAGAGAGAGAGAGACTTTTCCTATTTTGATTTTGCTGGTGTAAGACTATTTCCTTGTTTCTATATGTTTAGTTAGCCTCCTTGCAATGGAATGTTCCTTCTTGTACATTTCGTAGGGCTGGATTTGTGAATAGATATTGTTTAAATTTGACTTTGTCATGGAAAATATTTTTCCCTCAATCTATGATAATTAACAAATTTGCTGGTATAGTAGTCAGTGTTGACATTTATGGTCGCTTAAGGTCTGTCAGCCCAGTCCCCTTCTGGCTTTTAGAGTCCAGGTTGAGAAGTTGGGTGTAATTCTAATAGGTTTGCTTTTGATTGCTACCTGACCTTTTTTTCTCTTTTTTTCTTTGTTTGTTTTAATATATATATATATATATTTTATATTCTTTGTTTACAATCCAAAAGCTTTCCTCTTTCCCAGTTCCCCCCTCCCCATATGTCCGATAAGTCCTCTTCTTTACATCCATTCTCCTATCTTTCCCCCTCCCTTTTCTCTGTCCTGGTACTCCCCTACAATGCTGGATCAAGCCTTTCCAGGATTAGGGCCCTCTTCTGCCTTCTTCATGGGAATCATTTGATATGCTAATTGTATCTTCAGTATTCAGAGCTTCAGGGCTAATTAGTATCCACTTATCAATGATTGCATTCCATGTGTATTCTTTTGTGATTGCGTTACCTTGCTTAGGATGATATTTTCCAGTTCCATCCATTTGCCTAAAAAATTCATGAATTCATTGTTTTTAATTGCTGAATAGTACTCCATTGTGTATATATACCACATTTTGTGTATCCATTCCTCCATTGAGGGATATTTGGGTTCTTTCCAGCTTCTGGCTATTATAAATAAGGCTGCTATGAACATAGTAGAGCATGTGTCCTATTGCATGCTGGGGAATCCTCTGGGTATATGCCCAGGAGAGGTATAGCAGGGTCCTCCAGAAGTGTCATGTCCAGTTTTCTTAGGAACCACCAGACTGATTTCCATAGTGGTTGTACCATTTTACAATCCCACCAGCAGTCAAGAGGATCATAGCTGAGTGGTGGGGGCGCAGGCCTGTAATCCCAGCACTCTGGGAGGCAGAGGCAGGCAGATTTCTGAGTTCTAGGCCAGCCTGATCTACAGAGTGAGTTCCAGGACAGCAAGGCTATACAGAGAAACCCTGTCTCCAAAAAAACAAATCCAAAAAAAACAAAAAAACAAAACAAAAAAAACAAAAAACAAAAAAAAGAGTGCTTTCTACTTTAACAAACTGGGAAAAGATCTTCACCAATCCTACATCTGATAGAGGGCTAATATCCAATATATACAAAGAACTCAAGAAGTTAGACCCCAGGGAACCAAATGACCTTTTTTTTTTCTTACAGCTTTTAATATTTTCTTTGTTCTGTATGTTTAATGTTTTGCTTATTATGTTGTAAGAGGACTTCCTTTTTTTCATCCAATCTATCTGATGTTCTGTAAGCTTCTTGAATCTTTATAGGAATGTCTCTTTTAAAATTAGAAAATTTTTCTTCTGTCATTTTGTTAAAAGTATTTTCTGAGTCTTTGAGATGAAATTATTGACCTTCTTTTATTCCTATTATTCCTAGGATTGGTCTTTTTATAGTGTCCCACTTTTCCTGGATATTTTGTGTCAGGAATTTTTAGGTTGAACATTTTCAATCACTGATATATCAATTTCTTTTATCACATCTTATATCCTTGAGGTTCTTTCTTTCATCTCTTGTATTCTATGGGTGATACTTGTGTCTGTAATTCTTGTTTGCTTACCTAGGTATTCCATCTCCAAGATTCCCTCTGTGTGTGTGTGTGTATGTGTGTTTAAATTGCTTCTGTTTCCATTTTCAGGTTTTGAAAAGATTTAGTCATTTCCTTCACCTGTTTGTTTTTTTTTCTTGGCCTTCTTCACGGGATTTATTCATTTTTTCAATAGTTTATTTGTATTTCTTTAATATATTTATTTATTTCCTCCATAAGTACCTTCCCTATCTTCATAAAATTGGTTTTAAGATAATTTGGGGGCGGCGGCGACGGCAGCGGCAGTACAGCAGTGGCTGGTCCAGCTGAAGGGCCATCAGCAGTGGAACCAAGGCGACACAGGGCCCAGTTAGGCCCTGCGCCCACGATCACTAACCTTCGCTGACCAGCCGGGTGGCAAGCAGCTGCGGTTTTGCGGAGCCTTTCGCTTCACGGAAGCCACTTCAGAACTCTGCCTCCCGCCAGTCAGGAGAGGCTCACCTCCGTCTTGGTTTTTGACTCCAGAGACATCGGACAGACTGAGGTACACAAACATAATCTGAGGCCAACACCACGGGGGTCTGAGCCCGAAGGGCGTTGGCCTGCACCCAGACCCTGGGCTGTTCGGGGGGCTATCGGGTGCCAACCCAGCCAGGAGGTTTTTTGCCTGGGCCTGCGCGCATGCCGCCATTTTGCCTGCAGGACTACAGAGACCTCTGGCGGGCAGAGCCTTAACGAGCATAGCCTGAGGCTAACAAAACGGGGGTCTAGGCCCCAAAAGGCACAGGACTGACCCCAAGAACTGGGCGGCTTGGTGGGCCATCTGTGAGTCAACCCATCCAGGAGGTTGTTAGCACAGCAGACTCTCCCGGCGCTTTCGGGGAGCACAAGCACGCACGCATGCCTGCCATCCTGCTCACCTAGCGAACCCAATTAACAGTCATAGCCCTAGGGGAACTTTGCTTGGATCTTGGCCTCCTAGGGTTTTGCCTGGACTCAGGGCCTGGGCGGCCAGGCTAACCTTGTGTGCGCCAGCCCGGTTGGGGGATCGGCTGCCCAGTGGAGTGAGTGGAACACAGGGGAGGTCCCGGCAGCATACACCGTCGGCACTTCCTGGGGGTGCACACGGGCTCCATCTGGTCCACAGACACAATCTGGGGCAAGGCCTCAGGCAGGAGCCCTCAGCTCAACTCTCTCTGCTTCTGGATCCAGATCAGCCTGGGCGGTGGCACCACATCTCCAGGTCCTGCAAGAGGCTAGCGGGGCTTCCGGGAGGCCAGCTGGGAGAAGTCAGTGTGCTCCAGTGAATCCAGCGGGCCCCAGCGGGAGCATTCCGGTGCCTGCTTCGGGATCTGAACAGCCTGGGCAGCAGCACCCTGTCTACAGGCAGTACAGGGGGTAAGCTGTGCACCAGAGGCCAACGGGGAAGGGGCAGCTTGTACTGGTGAGTCCAGCACTGACAAGACCAAGTAACACCAGTGAGAACTAGATGGCAAAAGGCAAATGCAGGAACATCACTAACAGGAAACAAGGCAATATGGCAACATCTGAACCCAATTCTCCTCTACCAGCATGTCCTGGATACCCCATCACACCAGTAAAACAAGATTTGGATTTAAAATCACTGGTCATGATGCTGGTACAGGAACACATGAAGGACATACTTAAAGAAATTCAGGAGAAAATGGATCAAAAGTTAGAAGCCCTTGCAAGGGAAACACAAAAATCATTGAAAGAAATCCAGGAGAATACAAAAGCCAACAATGAGGAAATGCAAAAAAAAAAAAAAAAAAAAAAAAAAAAAAAAAAAAAAAACAAAACAAAAAAAACAAAAAAAAAACTTAAAGAAATACAGGAGAACTTTGGTCAACAGGCTGAGGTCATGAAAGAAGAAACACAAAAATCTTTTAAAGAATTACAGGAAAGCACAAACAAGCAAGTGAAGGAGCTAAGCAAAACCATCCAGGATCTAAAATCAGAAGTAGAAACAACGAAGAAAACTCAAAGGGAGACAACGTTGGAGATAGAAAGCCTTGGGAAGAAATCAGGGGACAGAGATGCAAATATCAACAACAGATTATAAGAGATAGAAGAAAGAATCTCAGATGCTGAAGATTCCATAGAAACCATGGACTCAACAGTTAAAGAAAATGCAAAATGCAAAAAGCTTGTAACCCAAAAAATCCAGGAAATCCAGGACACAATGAGAAGACCAAACCTAAGGATTATAGGCATAGATGAGAGTGAAGATTTACAACTTAAAGGGCCAGCAAATATCTTCAATAAAATTATGGAAGAAAACTTCCCTAGCCTAAAGAGAGAGATGCCCATGAATATACAAGAAGCCTACAGAACTCCAAGCAGACTGGACCAGAACAGAAATACTTCCCGTCACATAATAATCAAAACACCAAATGTTCTAAACAACGAAAGAATATTAAAGGCAGTGAGAGAAAAAGGACAAGTAACATATAAAGGAAGACCTATCAGAATCACACCAGACTTTTCACCTGAGACTATGAAGGCTAGAAGGTCCTGGGCAGATATCATGCAGACTCTAAGAGAACACAAATGCCAACCAAAACTACTATATCCAGCAAAACTCTCAATCACCATAGATGGAGAAACTAAGATATTTCATGACAAAACCAAGTTTACCCAATATCTATCCACAAACCCAGCCCTACAAAGGATAATAGGAGGACAACACCAATACAAGGAGGGAAACTTCACCCTGGAAAGAGCAAGATAGTAACCTTCTCTCATCAAATCCAAAAGAAGTTAAGCAATCAAATTTAAAAAATAACATCAAAAATGACAGGAAGTAACAATCACTATTCCTTAATATCTCTTAACATCAATGGACTTAATGCCCCAATAAAAAGACACAGACTAACTGACTGGATACGTAAACAGGACCCTACATTTTGCTGTTTACAGGAAACACACCTCAGGGTCAAAGACAAACACTACCTTAGAGTAAAAGGCTGGAAGACAATTTTACAAACAAATGGTCTCAGGAAACAAGCTGGAGTAGCCATTTTAATATCAGATAAAATTGACTTTCAACCCAAAGTCATCAAAAGAGACTCTGAGGGACACTTCTTGCTGGTCATAGGAAAAATACAAGAAGAACTCTCAATCCTGAACATCTATGCTCCAAATGCAAGGGCACCCTCTTTCGTAAAAGAAACTTTATTAAAACACAAAGCACACATTGCACCTAACACAATAATTGTGGGTGACTTCAACACTGCACTTTCCTCAATGGACCGATCAGGAAAACAGAAACTAAACAGGGACACAATGAAACTAATTGAAGCTTTGGACCAATTAGATTTAACAGATTTTATAGAACATTCTATCCTAAAACAAAAGAATATACCTTTTTCTCAGCACCTCATGGTACCTTCTCCAAATCGACCATATAATTGGTCACAAGACAGACCTCAACAAATATAAGAAGATAGAACTAATCCCATGCCTCCTATCTGATCACTATGGTGTAAAAGTGGTCTTCAATAGCAACAGAAACAACAGAAAACCCACATACACGTGGAAACTGAACAATACTCTACTCAATGATACCTTGGTCAAGGAAGAAATAAAGAAAGAAATTAAAGACTTTTTAGAACACAATGAAAATGAAAACACAACATACCCAAATCTATGGGACACAATGAAAGCAGTGCTAAGAGGAAAACTCATAGCCCTGAGTGCTTCCAAAAAGAAAATGGAGAGAGCATACATTACCAGCTTAATGACACACCTGAAAGCCCTGGAACAAAAAGAAGCTATTTCACCCAGGAGGAGTAGAAGGCAGGAAATCATCAAATTCAGGGCCGAAATCAATCAAGTAGAAACAAAGAGAACCATACAAAAAATCAACAAAACCAGGAGCTGGTTCTTTGAGAAAATCAACAAGATAGATAAACCCTTAGCCAGACTGACCAAAGGGCACAGAGAAAGTATCCAAATTAACAAACTTAGAAATGAAAAGGGAGATATAACAACAGAAACTGAGGAAATCCAAAAAATCATCAGATCCTACTACAAGAGACTGTACTCAACACAACTGGAGAATCTGGAGGAAATGGACAATTTCCTTGACAGATACCAAATACCAAAATTAAATCAGGACCAACTAGACCATCTAAACAGTCCCATAATGCCTAAAAAAATAGAAGGAGTCATAGAAAGTCTTCCAACCAAAAAAAGCACAGGACCAGATGGTTTCAGTGCAGAATTCTATCAGACCTTCAAAGAAGAGTTAACACCAATACTCTTCAAACTATTCCACAAAATAGAAACAGAAGAAACACTACCCAATTCCTTCTACGAAGCCACAATTACGCTGATACCAAAGCCACACAAAGATCCAACAAAGAAAGAGAACTTCAGACCAATTTCCCTTATGAACATCGATGCAAAAATAGTCAATAAAATTCTTGCCAACCGAATCCAAGAACACATCAAAATGATCATCCACCATGATCAACTAGGCTTTATCCCGGGAATGCAGGGTTGGCTCAATATACGGAAATCCATCAATACAATCCACTACATAAACAAACTCAAAGAACAAAACCACATGGTCATTTCATTGGATGCTAAAAAAACATTTGACAAAATTCAGCATCCTTTCATGCCTAAAGTCATGGAAAGAACAGGAATTCAAGGCCCATACCTAAACATAGTTAAAGCAATATACAGCAAACTGGTAACCAGCATCAAACTAAATGGAGAGAAACTTGAAGCAATCCCATTGAAATCAGGGACCAGACAAGGCTGCCTCCTTTCTCCTTATCTTTTCAATATTGTACTTGAGGTACTAGCTTGGGCAATTCGACAACATAAGGAGGTCAAAGGGATACAAATTGGAAAGGAAGAAGTCAAACTATCATTATTTGCAGACGACATGATAGTCTACCTAAGTGACCCAAAAAAACTCCACAAGAGAGCTTCTACAGCTGATAAACAACTTCAGCAAAGTGGCAGGTTATAAAATCAACTCAAGCAAATCAGTGGCCTTCCTATACTCAAAGGATAAGCAGGCTGAGAAAGAAATTAGGGAAATGACCCCCTTCACAATAGCCACGAACAGTATAAAGTATCTTGGGGTGACTCTTACCAAACATGTGAAAGATCTGTATGACAAGAACTTCAAGACTCTGAAGAAGGAAATGGAAGAAGACCTCAAAAAATGGGAAAACCTCCCATGCTCATGGATCGGTAGAATCAATATAGTTAAAATGGCCATTTTGCCAAAAGCACTATACAGATTCAATGCAATACCCATCAAAATCCCAACTCAATTCTTCACAGAGTTAGAAAGAGCAATTCTCAAATTCATCTGGAACCACAAAAAACCCAGGATAGCTAAAACTATTCTCAGCAACAAAAGAAAATCTGGGGGAATCAGTATCCCTGACCTCAAGCAATACTACAGAGCAATAGTGTTAAAAACTGCATGGTATTGGTACAGTGACAGGCAGGAGGATCAATGGAACAGGATTGAAGATCCAGAAATGAACCCACACACCTATGGCCACTTGATCCTCGACAAAGAGGCTGAAAACATCCAATGGAAAAAAGATAGCCTTTTCAACAAATGGTGCTGGTTCAACTGGAGGTCAGCATGCAGAAGAATGCGACTTGATCCAACCTTGTCTCCTTGTACTAACCTTAAATCCAAATGGATCAAGGACCTCCACATAAAGCCAGACACTCTGAAGCTAATAGAAAAGAAACTGTGGAAGACCCTTGAGGACATCGGTACAGGGAGAAAGTTTCTGAACAGAACACCAATAGCGTATGCTCTAAGAGCAAGAATTGACAAATGGGACCTCATAAAATTACAAAGTTTCTCTAAGGCAAAGGACACCATCAAGAGGACAAATCGGCAACCAACAAATTGGGAAAAGATCTTCACCAATCCTACATCAGATAGAGGGCTAATATCCAATATATATAAAGAACTCAAGAAGTTAGACTCCAGAAAACCGAACAACCCTATTAAAAATGGGGTACAGAGTTAAACAAAGAATTCTCACCTGAAGAACTTCGGATGGTGCAGAAACATCTTAAAAAATGCTCAACTTCATTAGTCATTAGGGAAATGCAAATCAAAACAACCCTAAGATTTCATCTTACACCAGTCAGAATGGCTAAGATTAAAAATTCAGGAGACAGTAGGTGTTGGAGAGGGTGTGGAGAAAGAGGAACACTCCTCCACTTCTGGTGGGGTTGCAAATTGGTACAACCACTCTGGAAATCAGTCTGGCGGTTCCTCCGAAAACTGAGCACCTCACTTCCAGAAGTATATACCACTCCTGGGCATATACCCAGAAGATTCCCCACCATGTAATAAGGATACATGCTCTACTATGTTCATAGCAGCCCTATTTATAATTGCCAGATGCTGGAAAGAACCCAGGTATCCCTCAACAGAAGAGTGGATGCAAAAAATGTGGTATATCTACACAATGGAGTACTATTCAGCCATTAGAAACAATGAATTCATGAAATTCTTAGGCAAATGGATGGAGCTAGAGAACATCATACTAAGTGAGGTAACCCAGACTCAAAAGGTGAATCATGGTATGCACTCACTAATAAGTGGTTATTAACCTAGAAAACTGGAATACCCAAAACATAATCCACACATCAAATGAGGTACAAGAAGAAAGGAGGAGTGGCCCCTGGTTCTGGAAAGACTCAGTGAAACAGTATTCGGCAAAACCAGAACAGGGAATTGGGAAGGGGTGGGTGGGAGGACAGGGGAAGAGAAGGGGGCTTACGGGACTTTTGGGGAGTGGGGGGCTAGAAAAGGGGAAATCATTTGAAATGTAAATAAATTATATCGAATAAAAAAAGTTAAAAAAAAAAGATAATTTGGTTGTGCTTCAGATGTGTTCAAATATCTACATCTTGCTGTAGGAAGATAGCTAGGTTCTGGGGATGCCATATTGCCCTGGTTGTTGTTAATTGTGTACTTACTCTGGCCTCTAGGCATCTGGGTTTGAAGTAATTACAGGTTTAGGAGCCAATTTCTGAATTTATCTTTGTTGGGTATATGTTTTTTCCATTAATTTCTGTTTACTCACTGTTCTTTTCTGAGTGGCCTGTGGTTCTGGTGATCAGTGAGTCTTCAGTTCCAGTAGGGCACCTATGTGAAGGTTTTGGCATCCTATATGACTTCTGGGCTTTGGGTCCAAATACTGCCTCTGGTATTCTGGTGCTGTGGGAACTGGTGTGGCCTCTGGGGTTCTGGGTCACAGTATAACATCCAGTAGAACAGGTCTCTTGTCCTAGAGTTGTGGGCTGATGTGTGTGTGTGTGTGTGTGTGTGTGTGTGTGTGTGTATTATATCAGTAGTAATGTAAATATTTGTGCAGAAAGATAAAAACATAAGTAATAAACTCAGGAAGACCTAGAATTTACATGAATTTACATCCTAGCCACCAGGAAACTGCCAGAGGTATATCGTGTATGGTAGGTTTTTGAGTGATAGTTGTTTTGGAAAAATATAGGCCATGGTTTCACTTCTGGTGAAGCAAAAAGGGAATGGTTGCCTGCCTTTACTCATTTCACTGGATTATCCATTATGGGGTAACTTTGTGAAGCTGGGCCAGAGAGAATTCTTCAGAGATTTTGAATTCTAGCACAAATACATTTATTGTTTGGCATTAATCAAAAATGTTAAATTCTGTTGTTGTTGCAATTTTCTCATTTATAAAGACAAGGTAAGCAATCCCATGAGAAATTATTACATAAGTAACACATGAAACACATTGGAAACCTATAAGTAGCTGAGGACATAGGAAAGTCAATGCTTGGATAAGTGTGACACAGATTTTCTCTCTAGAGTTTAAATTGTAGATAAAGAAAAAGAAAAATAAATGTAGGTCAGGGTACCATTTTTGGGATGTTCTTTTAGCCATGATTCCTAGTAGGGAAGCCTAGATTCTATTGGACATTCTCCTTAGTTCTATTCACTGTTCATTAAGTAGCAGATTCTCCATAATGCAAGTCAAGAACTTCCAGTAGGCTCTAAAAAAAGTGAGGCAGAATTCTATTCATGAGAGTAAAAAATCTGTCCTTGACAGATAAAGACATCAATTCATGGCTTGTTTTCATGCAGGGAATTTTCATGCTGTAAGAGTATTGATTGTAGATATATATTTTAATAATGATGAAATTAGAATAAGACCATCTACCCAGTAGAGTTATTCTAAGCATCAATTAAGCTAATTAAATTAAATAACATTGACCAAAGTCCCCATTCCAGTCTGTCTCAATCTTAAAAGCACAGTATGACTCAGTTCCAAATTCAATTATACAAAAGGACTCATGCCAAGGATCCCAACCTGCTGCATGCAGTTGGGTTGTTGAGCCTTCAATGGTATTGCCACTACCCTGACTCCCCTCTTCCTAGAGAGTGTGCTTGTTCTAGAGGATATATAAAAGCAGGTTGTGGTTGTTGTGTAAAAGTGATCATTAACTTATAAAAGTTACCAACTCTCACTTACCAGGCAGCCACCAAATGTATATAGGCTACCTGCACTATTGAAACTTTCCAAGATTTTGAGGAAGAAATGGGAAAAAGGAAAATGGTGCTTTCCTAGGCAATGATGCATAAAGATTTTGAAAATAATAAGTCAGAAGATTATATAAGAGCCACAAATTGGTATGAATACAGTGCTTTGGAGAATATAACAGGAAAGACTGTCTTCTACCATGGACAATGGACAGAACAAGGAGTTACAGAACTGATAAGTAAGTATTTTAACAATGAATAATAAGCAAAATATTTACAGCGGTTTGGTATGGGCACTGCCCACTTTTCTACCCAATTGCTTTGCTGTGGTCTGCAGTTTGTCCTATGCTCAGTGTCCTATGTTTCATAAAACTCCTTATATGCACTCAGAGAAAGTCTCTGCTGAAATTTCAGGTCTTCCAGTATCTTCCCTTCAGACATATAGTATTCCTCAGAAGACAAATTTGACTGAAGCATTCAGATAGCAGCCAATGCTTGCAACAGTGTCATGCAGAAAGTTCCTGTAACAAAGGGTTTCATACAATGAGTTCTACTAAGTAAGACAATGGGCAAGTGACTGGGCTAGGCCAAAGTCCCCAACTTTGACATTGTGTGATTTTGTGTTCAAAATTAAAGAGCTGAGCCGTCAAAGGGGAAACCATAGAACACATTACAAAATTTTGAGAAGGAGAAAAACCTGATTAGATTTCAGTTTTATTAGGAACACATTCAGAAATGAGAAAAATGATTCTTAGGTAAGCAAGGCAGGAGGCAGGGGAAACAGTTTGAAGTTTGCTGCAGCAATTTGGTCTAGAAGTGATGATGTTTGAATACAAGCAGTGGTAGTCAGCATGAACCAGTGTGGCTAGGAGATTGTTTACTCAGTGGGAAACAGTGGACCTTGCTAAACTGAAGGGGTTTCTTAAAGGGGAAGGGAGAAGGAATATCAGTCTCACAGGCAGCATTCTTTGCCATTGTCAACAGAACTGGCTCAGTGACACCAAACAGTTTTCCATCAGCTCTTCTGACAGCTCAGCCTCACCTAAGCTGATGGTCATGCCGATGTGACAACATTTACATTGGAGCGTTACATGACCATAATTCCAGTGTTTTTAAACGTTGGGTTTAAAGTTTGTGCTGGCCGGTTTCCCTCGTTTTGGGTTTGGTTTGTTTGGCTAGAAAGTGGCATATTCAGACAGGCTTACATACCAGCCTCAGTAAAGACAATCTTGGGCTTTGCACTTTCTGTAGCTCAACAAACCAGAGATCCTAGGTAGACAGCCAGGGATTACACATTGACAAGCTGGCATGAGGTAGAAGCTTGGGAATGAATGTGGCCTCTTTGGCAGACTCTCTGGTCTATGAGAATGAGGAAAATGCCATGTGGAGTCAGGAAATGTTCAGGCCTGACTCTGCCACTCGCTCATTTTTGCCTCTTGGGAAACATATGTCAAATTAAGTTTTTTGAATCCACTGAAAAATAGTTCAGTTTTATACCATAAACCATCTCCCCCTCAATTTTCTTCCTATTTCTATTTAGTTAGAAAACTTTCATAGGTAGAGTCTATTTCTATTCTGTGCCTATATCTGCTTACCTTCTTGTCTTGAATAATAGACTTGCTGAAAATTTAAAATATACTTTTGAATATGTAAAAGTGTATGCCATTACTGGCTTAAATAAAAAAATTACTGGCATCTGATAATTTAATGAATCTTTATTTTTCCTGGAATCAAAACACATAGATGTTGTAAAGGAAATGATTATAAATGTTTCATTAAAAAGAAAATCCGGTAATCAAATATAATCTGCACTGGAGAGAGGTGCACACAGCTTAGTGGAATTGAGGGGCATAATGTCTTTCTTCAGAAAGCAAACTGTCATAAAAGAAATAGCCAGCAGTTATCAGCCTGGCAGCTCTAGTCCATGGATGTCTACAGTTAATATATAGGCTCTCTGCTAGCTAGGCAGCAATTCTCTTTCAGCTTCTGTAGTCCTTTTATAAGATGGAGAGGGGACTGCTCACTTCTTTCCACTGTATCATGACAAGTAAATAAAACAATGTACATGAAGGGGCATTGAAAGTATAATACTAAATACAAATGTTTATCATGAATCTCATCACAGGAGACAGAGATTTCCTATTAGGGAGAAGAGCTCTGAGGAGGTTTTAGAAAACTGTTTCATGACACCATTTTCCATACACATACAGAAATTGGAGTTTTGACTCTTAGATGATACAAATGGCTAACCTTGCTTCTATTGCCCAAGGAAAGACATTCGTCTCACTAAGAGAACTGGATAATGACACCATAAAACATACTTGCAGACGGGTCTAGTGAGAAATATGAAACTGAAATGGACATGGAAAATTACCTATTGCAGCATAAGACAGTTGCTGTGAAGGTGGGCACAGAGGTCTTGGTTCAGCTGAGAGTGATGTAATGAAGTCATGAGAGTATGTATGTATGTGATGCATATATATATATATATATATATATATATACACACACACATACACACAAAGTAGCATATGCATATACATTTCTCTGTCACAACATTTTATATAAATGTATATAATTTATGTATAATGTGGTTAAAAATAATTGCCATTGACTTGAGATATAAACTCAGTTTACAAATGTGAATTTGCCCATAACTAATTATTAAGTTGGGATGAGGAGATGAGTTGGTTGTATTCTTAATATTAAAGGGGATGTTGTTAATTTGGTAGAAGATTTGAAATCCATATAAAAGCTGAGGCTATTTCATTTTCCAGTCAGCACTCATAGTGATACAAGGATTGATTGTTCTACAAAGGTCTTTGACTGGTTTTGTAGAGGCAGTTCAATTACAAATGTTACCTTTTCATAACCAGTAACAGGTTTTATTCTAAAAAAACAAACAAACAAACAAACAACAATGGAGTTTATGCTGATTTCCATATAACAGATATATCATTTTATTTCATGACTGGAGTATTAGACTAGGGAATGCTCTTCACACCAGTGCTGGATAAGGTGAGACAGAACTAAGTCTTTGGACATCCCTGGGTTGCATTACCACCAGGTGCTGTGGCCAAATCAGAACTGAACGTAGACCTGCCTTATATCATCACATCTATTATAAGTGAACAAACTTCCCAAGCTACTGATTCTAGGTTGCAATTCCAAAAGAGGCTTTTGAGCTGTCTTTGGTGAAATGACAGTTTTGCTTTCATTTTTAAAATATTCCAGTCAGTGGGATCCTCTATACAAAATACAACAGTGTCACAGTGATATCAACTAGTCATGGATAGGTTTTAAGCATATTATAATTTTCTTTGCCAAGGTTCACTGATGTTTAATGGACAATGTAAATTACATGTTTGTAGTAGACTCTTGGATATTTTGATATATGTATACACTATTAAATAATTTCCACAGAAAGAAGGTGTCATATTTATGATCTTGATGTGTGTGTGTGTGTGTGTGTGTGTGTGTGTGTATTAGTGACATTTGAGATGTCCTTTGCAAACAGATTTCAGGTACATAGTACTTTCTCTTCCATGTTGTACAGAACTTATAATCTTAGAGCGGCAAGCCTACATTGGTCAAACATCTCCTAACTCCCTCACCCAATTGTCTGTTCCCTGGTAACCACCATTCTGCCTTATAAATTTAAATTTCCTACAAGGCATTCCATATATGCGTGCCTATCTGATTTCTAGATTTAGCTTCTCTAGCATCACTTCTGTTTCTCAGTGATAGATTTCTTTTCTTCTGTCAGGTTGAAGTAAGTGTGTGTGTGTGTGTGTGTGCTTGTACTCCATGTACTCAACATTTTCTTTGTTCCACCTGTGAACAGAAGTGTACTGGCTGGTTTTGTGTGTCAACTTAACACAGGCTGGAGTTATCACAGAGAAAGGAGCTTCAATTGGGAAAGTGCCTCCATGAGATCCAACTGGGGGGCATTTTCTCAATTAGTGATCAAGGGGGAAGGGCCCCTTGTGAATGGTACCATCCCTGGGCTGGTAGCCTTGGGTTCTATAAGAGAACAGGCTGAGCAAATCAGGGGAAGCAAGCCAGTAAGAAACATCCCTTCATGGCCTCTGTATCAGCTCCTGCTTGTGTTCCAGTCCTGAATTCCTTTAGTGATGAACAGCAGCATGGAAATGTAAGTGGAATAAGCCCTTTCCTCCTCAACTTGCTTTGTGGTCATGTTTGTGCAGGAATAGAAATGCTGACTAAGACAGGAAATTTAGATTATTTTCCTCTCTGGGCCTTTGTGAGTAATGAGCCAATGATAGTGAAGCAGAGAAACCCTTTTACATATTGATTTCATATTCACTGGCTATATACACAGAATTAGAAATACTGAATAATTTAGTTGTCCTACATGAAAATTTTGAGGAATCTTCATGCTGTGTGTGTGTGTGTGTGTGTGTGTGTGTGTGTATAATGACTGTACCAATTTATATTATTATCAACAGTGTGTGGGTTGCTAGTACTCTACATCCTTGCCAATGCTTGTTATCTTTTCACATTTTGCTAACTGCTACTCTAACAGACGTGAAAAAATATCTCATTGTGGTTTTGACTGGCAGTTCCAAAATGATTAATGGTGTTGAGTTTTTACCTTGACCTGTGTTGACTGCTTATATGTCCTTCATGAAAATACCTATTCATAAGTTTTGCTTTTGTTTAAAGTTGGATTTATTATTTATTCATTCATTCTTTATTCATTCATTTATTGCTTTTGAGTTCTATAAGTTCCTTGTAAATTTTGAATACTCATCTCAGAATGCATAATCTGAATTTTTTTCTCCTATTTTATAAAATACTTTTCTACAGTTTTGACAGTTGCTGTGCTAGGAAAGCCCCTATTGTTCCATCATATCTTCATTCATGCAGCTTACTGTCTGCAGCCCGTATTAAAAACACATGCTTACTAAGACCCTTGTGCCAGAGTGGCCCATGTTTCTTACTCCTGCATTTAGTCATAGACCTCACACTTATGGCCGTTTTTGCTTTATGTTGATTATGTGTGTGTGTGTGTGTGTGTGTGTGTGAGAGAGAGAGAGAGAGAGAGGAGATTGTTGGATTTCATTTAATCTTTTTATACATTTAAATCCAGTTTTCACAATGCCATTTATGAAAGATATTTCCTGTCTCTTTGTACACTATTGACATCTCTGACAAATATTAATTGATATATGTAATATGACTTATTGTTCCAGGTTTGTAGTTGTTTTATATTTTTTAACCTAGAAATCTAAACTTTTATTATTAAAACTTTATTATGTATTAAGAAATCAAGAAATATGATGTCTACAACTCTGTTCTCATTCTAGTTTTCTTTAGTTACTTATGGTCATCTTTTATTAGTTATGAATTTCAGGATTGGTTCTTAGTAGTTTCTCATGACTGAGACAACATACCTGACATAAAAACAATATGAGAAGGGTTTCTTTAGCATCATGGTTTCAGTCCATATTCCTTGGAGTCAATTCTGCTAGGCACAGCTATGTTGAGCTAGAACATAATGATAGTGGGAGCCTGTAGCAGCTACTGCCTAACTCATGGTAGACAGAAGGGAGGAGCAAAAACCAAAAAGGATTAGGGCAGGATACACCTATCAATCTTATACCTATGGAGATCTAAGTCCTCAATCATGATTTAACCCTACCAGTAGTTTATCCAAAGTTTCAATCCATCATTATATCAAAGTTCTGAGAACCTAATAATCCTTAGAAGCATGCTTGTGCCATGTGCACACACCCACATGCTTACCCATTCATACTCACATTCATTCACTCTCATCTGGGAGGTACTCTACTAATGCCTCAGATATCTTCATTGTATCTAAGATAACCATCAAATGCATTATGACAAAATGCCACTGGAGCTATGATTGAAATTATAGATCATTTGAGGTAGAATTTATATCAATTCCACTTAATTTATTTTCTTCAAGTTTATAAATTATGTTCAAGTATCATAGATATTTTCTCTGGAAATATGATCATGTCTCTTTTTGTAAGAGCAGTTAAGTTTCTGATACAATTTTAGAGTACCAGAAAATTGTCTCCTGATTCCCACATGGTTCTGGTTGAAAGAATATCTTGGTGAAATTTGTAGAATGATACTCTAAACATAAGTTCATTCCAAAAGTATTTTACTTTGATTAAATTTTCACCATTACATAAAAAGTTACAGAATAATCTTGGATTTGTGAGATTTTTGTTGTTGTTGTTTTTGTTTTTGTTTTATGAGACAGGAGTAAGAGCCAGCCCTCTAGGCTGTAATCCTGATGTGCTTTTTTTTAAGCATTAATTTTCCTTCAGAATCTTCCAGAATCTCAACTTGACACAAATTTCCTGTTTCATGGTATAGATATCAAAGTGCTAAACATTTCTTTTGAAAACTGCTAATTCTTCCTAATCTATCACAATCTTTGCTTCTCTCATCTGAGTTGACTGAGTATTTGAAAATTGTGCTACTTTGGATCAAGTACATTATCAAGAATGATAAGCATTGGACTAACAAATGTTGAGAGCATAGTGTCTGAGCCATGTTTAGAAGGCATAAATTATTGCATATCTGTGGATGTGAAGGACATGAACCTGCTTGTGTCTTTTATGTAACAGATCATCTACCACACTTCACATAAAGACATATGTGATTGTTAAGTCTGTCAATAAGGCGAAAGAAAAGAGTATCTGTGCAGGTTTGGATAATGGTGTTTTTATTTTATCATCTGTACATCTCAATAGTATTAATTCTCAAGACTCTAAAATATAATCAAACTAAATTCTGAGCCATTAGGTTTTATCTACTATAAAAGCTCTTTTAATTTTCTGATTTACAAGCTACTTTCAAAGATTTTCCTCATATAAAATCTTTCCACTTTGAAATGGGAGAAAAACATAAAATAAAAACCAGAATGCAAAAGGTAGAACGTGTTAACGAATTTTGACATTCAGCGTCTAGAAGGGGTGACAGGCTCATTTTGTGTAGTCAAGGTAGGGTGGATTCCTAGCACAGAAGAATGGGTAGGTAAAGCTAGAAAAAAATTAGATTCTTGTTTTTAGTTTTTGGTCTTTTGTTTGTTTGTTTGTTTGTTTTTGATCCATGATTGGTTTCTGAGTATGCTAAATGTCAGGCATTGGGCTAGGCACATTTATTAGAGAACTTTCAACAACTTTATAAATGGTTTATGTTTAATTTCTCACCAGTTCAGCTGTGTTTTTCCTGGTCCAGTGATGTCTAGATAGATTCATGCTTCATAATTGTGAAGATACATTTGAAGGACAAACCTGTGTACATGTTTATCACTGTGTGACCATAATACAGAATATGTTGACAAATGTGGTGGCATAATCTTCTTCATACCTGGGCTACTATAGGCTTATAAGAACGTTGTCAGACTCAGATATATGACTGATTGTGGGGGATGTCTCTTTCTTTTACGTGATAACATTTAGGGTTTTCTCAACCTCTTTCTTTCCCATATTTAAATAGAAATCTATAACTTCTTATAGAAAATATTAAAAGATAAAATATTTCATTGTTAATTGTCTCATTTGCTTCTATCAGAGGCTTGAAATTATTAATGCATAGGACCTCCCCTTTTTATGTTTGGATCTTCTCTGTGCAACTAAAATGTGTTTCATGAAGGTTGAGGGTACCCCTGTTCATTCACTGTTATACTCCTCATATCTAGAACTGTACTCATGTGGTAGGAATGACCACCTCAAGCATTTTCAAATAAATAAGTGGATGAATGGAGGTTTTGAATTTTATAGGTGGCAATCCCTTTATTGGTTGCTTACTGTTGCAGGACTCCGACGAAAGTCATTCTCTTGAAGTCATCTTAAATGCTGTGCAATAAACACAGTTAAGCATGAGAGTTACTTGTGTCAGTCTGTGATTCAGACAAGGCCCTGACTTAGATTGGGTACTATAAAGGGCTTGTTAGGTATGTTATTGAGAACACATTGGTTTTTTTGTTTTGTTTTGGTTTGGTTTTTTTTTCCCTAATACCTTCATAATTTTTAATATATATTTATATTTTCTATATTCTTTGTTTAGATTCCAAATGATTTTCCTTTTCCCAGTTCCCCCCTCCCCATATGTCCCATAAACCTTCTCTCCACCCATTCTCAAATCACCCCTCTCCTTTTTCTCTGTCCTGATACTCCCCTCCAATGCTAGATCAAGCCTTTCCAGGATCAGGACCCTCTCCTTACTTCTTCATGGGAGTCATTTGTTATGCTAATTGTGCCTTGGGTATTCAGAGCTTCTGGGCTAAATAATATCCACTTATCAGAGATTGCATTCCATGTATATTCTTTTGTGATTGGGTTACCTCACTTAGGATGATATTTTCCAGATCCAACCATTTGCCTAAACATTTTGTGAATTCCTTGTTTTTAATTGCTGAGTAGTATTCCATTGTGTAAATATACCACATTTTAAGCTGCTAGTGTATGCTCTCTCCAATTTCATATTGGAGGCACTCAGGGCTATGAGTTTTCCTCTTAGCACTGCTTTCATTGAGTCCTATAGATTTGGGTATGTTGTGTCTTCATTTTCATTAAATTCTAAAAAATCTTTGATTTTTTTCTTTATTTCTTCCTTGACCAAGGTATCATTGAGTAGAATATTGTTCAGTTTCCATGTGTATGTGGGCTTTCTGTTGGTTTTGTTGCTATTGAAGACCACTTTTGCTCCATACTGATCTGATAGGAGGAATGGGATTATTTTGATCTTTTTATATTTGTTGAGGTCTGTCTTGTGACCAGTTATATGATTGATTTTGGAGAAGGTACCATGAGGTGCTGAGAAAAAGGTAATTCTTTTGCTTTAGGATAAAATGTTATATATATATATATATATATATATATATATATATATATATATATATATACATATACATACACACATATATATGTTAAATCTAATTGGTGTAAAGCTTCAATTAGTTTCACTGTGTCCCTGTTCAGTTTCTGTTTTCCTGATTGGTCCATTTAGAGAAGTGCAGTGTTGAAGTCACCCACAATTATTGTGTTAGGTGCAATTGTGCTTTGAGCTTTAGTAAAGTTCCTTTTATGAATGAGGGTGCCCTTGCATTTGGAGCATAGGTGTTCAGGGTTGAGAGTTCTTTTTGGTGTATTTTTCCTTTGACCTGCAAGAAGTGTCCCTCATAGTCTCTTTTGATGACTTTGGGTTGAAAGTCAATTTTATCTGATATTATAATGGCTACTCCAGCTTGTTTCCTGAGACCATTTGCTTGTAAAATTGTCTTCCAGCCTTTTACTCTAAGGTAGTGTTTGTCTTTGACCCTGAGGTGTGTTTCCTGTATGCAGCAAAATGTAGGGTCCTGTTTACGTATCCAGTCGGTTAGTCTATGTCTTTTTATTGGGGCATTGAGCCCATTGATGTTAAGAGATATTAAAGAATAGTGATTATTACTTCCTGTCATTTTTTTATCTTATTTTTTAAATTTGATTGGTTATCTTCTTTTGGGTTTGATGAAAGAAGGTTACTATTTTGCTTTTTCCAGGTTGATGTTTCCCTCCTTGTATTGCGGTTTTCCTCCTATTATCCTTTGTAGGGCTGGGTTTGTGGAAAGATATTGGATAAACTTGGTTTTGTCATGGAATATCTTAGTTTCTCCATCTATGGTGATTGAGAATATTGTTGGGAATAGTAGTTTTGGCTGGCATCTGTGTTCTCTTAGAGTCTGCATGAGATCTGCCCAGGATCTTCTAGCTTTCATTGTCTCTGGTGAGAAGTCTGGTGTGATTCTGATAGGTCTTCCTTTATATGTTACTTGGCCTCTTTCTCTTACTGCCTTTAATATTCTTTGTTTAGTACATTTGGGGTTTTGATTATGATGTGATGGGAGGTATTTCTGTTCTGGTCCAGTCTGTTTAGAGTTCTGTAGGCATCTTGTATATTCATGGGCAACTCTTTCTTTAGGTTAGGGAAGTTTTCTTCTATAATTTTATTGAAGATATTTGCTGGCCCTTTAAATTGTAAATCTTCACTCTCATCTATGCCTATAATCCTTAGGTTTGGTCTTCTCATTGTGTCCTGGATTTCCTGGGTGTTTTGGGTTACAAGCTTTTTGCATTTTACATTTTCTTTACCTGTTGAATCCATGGTTTCTATGGTATCTTCAGCATCTGAGATTCTTTCTTCTATCTCTTGTATTCTGTTGTTGATATTTGCATCTCTGTCCCCTGATTTCTTCCCAAGGTTTTCTATCTCCAATGTTGTCTCCCTTTGAGTTTTCTTAGTTGTTTCTACTTCTGATTTTAGATCCTGGATCGTTTTGCTTAGCTCTTTCTCTTGCTTGTTTGTGTTTTCCTGTAATTCTTTAAGATATTTTTGTGTTTCCTCTTTCATGACCTCAGCCTGTTGACCAAAGTTTTCCTGTATTTCTTTAAGTGATTTTTGCATTTCTATTTTATTGGCTTCTGAATTCTCCTGAATTTCTTTCAATGATTTTTGTCTTTCCCTTGTAAGGGCTTCTAACTTTTGATCCATTTTCTCCTGAATTTCTTTCTTTTTTTTGTATTTGATATATTTTTTATTTACATTTCAAATGATTTCCCTTTTCTAGCCCCCCACTCCCCGGAAGTCCCGTAAGCCCCCTTCTCTCCCCCGTCCTCCCACCCACCCCTTCCCACTTCCCTGTTCTGGTTTTGCCAAATACTGATTCACTGAGTCTTTACAGATCAAGGGGCCACTCTTCCTTTCTTCTTGTACCTCATTTGATGTGTGGATTATGTTTTGGGTATTCCAGTTTTCTAGGTTAATATCCACTTATTAGTGAGTGCATACCACGATTCACCTTTTGAGTCAGGGTTACCTCACTTAGTATGATGTTCTCTAGCTCCATCCATTTGCCTAAGAATTTCATGAATTCATTGTTTCTAATGGCTGAATAGTACTTCATTGTGTAGATATACCACATTTTTTGCATCCACTCTTCTGTTGAGGGATACCTGGGTTCTTTCCAGCATCTGGCAATTATAAATAGGGCTGCTATGAACATAGTAAAGCATGTAACCTTATTACACGGTGGGGAATCCTCTGGGTATATGCCCATTAGTGGTATAGCAGGATCTTCTGGAAGTGAGGTACCCAGCTTTCGGAGGAACTGCCAGACTGATTTCCAGAGTGGTTGTACGAATTTGCAACTCCACCAGCAGTGGAGGAGTGTTCCTCTTTCTCCACACCCTCTCCAACACCTGCTGTCTCCTGAATTTTTAATCTTCGCCATTCTGACTGGTGTAAAGCCACAATTACGCTGATACCAAAACCACACAAAGATCCAACAAAGAAAGAGAACTTCAGACCAATTTCCCTTATGAACATCGATGCAAAAATACTCAATAAAATTCTTGCCAACCGAATCCAAGAACACATCAAAACGATCATCCACCATGATCAACTAGGCTTTATCCTGGGAATGCAGGGTTGGTTCAATATAGGGAAATCCATCAATGCAATCCACTACATAAACAAACTCAAAGAAAAAAACCACATGGTCATTTCATTGGATGCTGAAAAAGCATTTGACAAAATTCAGCATCCTTTCATGCTTAAAGTCTTGGAAAGAACAGGAATTCAAGGCCCATACCTAAGCATAGTAAAAGCAATATACAGCAAACCGGTAGCCAGCATCACACTAAATGGAGAGAAACTTAAAGCAATCCCACTAAAATCAGGGACCAGACAAGGCTGCCCCCTTTCTCCTTATCTTTTCAATATTGTACTTGAGGTACTAGCTCGGGCAATTCGACAACATAAGGAGGTCAAAGGGATACAAATTGGAAAGGAAGAAGTCAAACTATCATTATTTGCAGACGACATGATAGTCTACCTAAGTGACCCAAAAAACTCCACTAGAGAGCTTCTACAGCTGATAACTTCAGCAAAGTGGCAGGTTATAAAATCAACTCAAGCAAATCAGTGGCCTTCCTATATTCAAAGGATAAGCAGGCTGAGAAAGAAATTAGGGAAATGACCCCCTTCACAATAGCCACAAACTGTATAAAGTATCTTGGGGTGACTCTTACCAAACATGTGAAAGATCTGTATGACAAGAACTTCAAGACTCTGAAGAAGGAAATGGAAGAAGACCTCAAAAAATGGGAAAACCTCCCATGCTCATGGATCGGTAGAATCAATATAGTTAAAATGGCCATTTTGCCAAAAGCAATATACAGATTCAATGCAATACCCATCAAAATCCCAACTCAATTCTTCACAGAGTTAGAAAGAGCAATTATCAAATTCATCTGGAACAACAAAAAACCCAGGATAGCTAAAACTATTCTCAGCAACAAAAGAAAATCTGGGGGAATCAGTATCCCTGACCTCAAGCAATACTACAGAGCAATAGTGTTAAAATCTCCTGAATTTCTTTAAGAGATTTATTTATGTTCTTCATGTGTTCCTGTAACAGCATCACGACCAGTGATTTTAAATCCATATCTTGTTTCTCTGGAGTGTTGGTGTATCCAGGACCTGCTGCTAATGGAGAATTGGGTTCAGATGCTTTCATTTTGCCTTGATTCTGTTAGTAACACTCCTAAGTATGCCTTTTTCCATCTAGTTCTCACTGGCGTTAGTTGGTCTTGTTGTCAATGCTGTACTCAAAAGTTCAAGCTGCGTCTTCCCAGCTGGTCTCTGGGTGCACAGATGACCTCCTGCACTGCCTGGAGACTGGGTGCTGTGGCCCAGGCTGTTGTGGCCCAGGCTGTTCCAGATCCAGAGGCAGAGACTGGAAGGCTCCTGCCAAAGGCACAGGACTAGATCCTCTGCTCTGCAGGGCTGGACTGACCAGAGCAAGCTGCTTCCTCCCAGCTGGTCTCAGGGTGCATAGCTGGCCACTTGCACTTCCTGGAGACAGGGTGCCAGGGCTTAGGCTGTTCCTGATCCCGAAGCAGAGACTAGAAGGCTCCTGCCTGAGGCCTCAGGACTGGATCCTCTGCTCTGTAGGGCTGGACTCTGAGAACAGATTGTTTCAGAGGGAAGAGGTGGGCAGTCACAGGTGACTTTATCTTTTCTGGAACCGAAAGTGCGGAAAGTGAATCTTGAGTTATTAGACTTCATTCTTGGTGCTAAGAGAAGCTTACCTGGGCTTCATGTTTTTTTATCTTTGTTTTTAGGAATGCAAACTGAGATCAAAGAAAACTGTGTCTACCTGGTGTGCACCCACATAACAATTCTGTCCAGCCCAAGAGTCTAGGACATGCCAGAACAGTTTCTTCCTTATTGTCTGTGGGAGGCACTGACAACAACAGATAATACAGATGAGTAATACACTCCCCCCACATACTAGGATTTGTCAGGACAGAGGCTTCACTGTACTTTCCCAGTAGAACTCATAGGAGAAGTACAAGGCAGGTCTTTAGGGGTTTGTTAGATCTTTCCATATAGACTTTGTCTTTGAGGTCAATCTGTGTTCATACACTCAGATACTCAGTTGTCAGGGTCTGAAAACACACCATCTACATTTCTATTGTGTATGACACTGTCTGTCTGCTTTAACTTTATATGTGTAAGCAATTAAAAAGAAAGCCATATCATCTATTTGTCTATAAGTCTATCTACTGCCTATTTACCTATCATCAATCAATAATTCAACCATTCCTTTTATCTGTCTGTCTGTCAACCTACCTATCATATCTATCATATCTATCTATCATCTATCTATCTATCTATCATCTATCTATAATCTATCATCTATCTGTGTCTATCTATCCAGCTATCATCAATCTTTTTTGTCTCTCTAGCATATATCTATATCTATATCATCTCTCTATATCTATCATCAGTCAATTACATATTATCTATCTATCATCTATCATCTATCTTTCATCTATCATCTATCTATCATCTATCTATCTATTTATCTATCGTCATCTATTGATTATCATGTAGCTAGTTAGCTAGATAATCATCATTTAGATAACCATTTACTTTTTTAACTGTTTTTATTAATTGTCTGACATATGTGCTCAAATAATATAAGACTTCAGAAACAGCTTTGTGATTGAATATTTTCTCTCTTCAACCCAGTGAAATAGATAATAGGTAGATGTTGGACATATCTATGATGGATGAATGTATAGCTAAGTAAATGATAAAAAGGTATATACTAACAGAAAGCATATGCAGAAAATAACTTTTTCTAAAAGTGCATTTTGTTTTTAAAGCAATAGGTTATCATTTCAAAATAGGTTACTTTATGGTTTTTGAAAAGTCATTCACCTTGCAACTGCAAGTAACTTATTTCTGACACTTGATTTATTTGGTAAGAGTATTAAACAATAAGCTGTGTCAATCAGTGTAGGACCTGAGACAAGATATGAGTTTAATTTCTAATACACTACAATTTGATGTAGTGTTGTAGCCTTATCTTTTGAGATTATATAATCATGTCACTCTCCCTCTTCACTTTCATTGCCCCACACCTGCCCATCGACCTCTTTGCTTTCTTTTATATTCATTGCTCATCTTAATTGTTGTTACATGTGTGTGTGTGCATGTGTGTATTCCTAGATACATGATACAATATACAAGATATCTAACATGTTACTTGTGTGCATATGTTTTCAGAGTGACCACTTGTGCATTTTGAAATGAATCAACTGAAGCCACCTGAAACTGTTAGATAGCCAAGTAGATCAATGCACAGGTTCTGCTCTGGTTGTGATGAAACAAGTCTCTCCTGGGTCTAGAAAAAAAATCTTCTCTCCTTCCAACAGTTTTATTTTACTCAACTTCTGATTTAGTGTTGCAGGATCAAGCTGTACGTTTTAATAGAATACAACACAGAATGCACCCTAATTACAGGCACAGCTTTTTTTTTTTTTTTTTTTTTTTTTTTTTTTTTATCACAAAGCCTTATAGAGATGAATTTAGGACAATTTATTTTAGGGCTAATATAATCTTGAGAGTACAATTCTTTCCTAAAACACAATATAATCCTATGAGCAGTGACTGTGTATGCCAATTAATGATTTCAGGATTATTTACTAGGTATCTCAAGTTCACAGGAAGTTTGCACAGCATTGAAGCTGTTTAGTGCAAAATTGTCTCAGAAGCAATAGAAACAAAAGCAAAAGGAAATGCTTCAACCACCTTCATTACCGAGTTTATTGAGTTGTTCATTTCAACAGCAGGATATAAAGAGGGAAAACAGCCCCTGGAAATAAATATTAAAAGCTCATCTCCGTAGACCTTACAGAGAGAGCAAGCAGAGAGCTAACAACCTTTGATATGGCAGGGGAGATGACTCCTCAGCTGGAAACATCCCAAAGAAAAGCTTTCCAAGAAAGAAAGCTTTTTCTGAGAATGAAAAGGAATGTTTCTCAAAACCTATTAAAAGAAGCAGTGTGAAATAATAGAAAAAATTAAAGGATGCATCATAAAATAATACAGCCCGAGAAAACAGCAGGTTATCACAGAATGGAAAAATACCACTTCAGTCATGTTAATAAAATGGGAAGTAAAATTAAACACTATAAATAAGATTTCTTACTGTCTTTAAAAAGAAAATGGTTCCGATAGAACAGTTTTCCGAGACTTAACTGTTTCAGATAATTCCTCTGTAAATCATGTAAGGTCGTTGTGAGTCTCAGGGTAGTTGAGATCTTGACTTCTGGGTGCTGAGCTTTATCATGGAGACGAGCCTGCTTTATCCAAAACTAAATCAGATCCAAAACCTGGTCCTGCTTCCTGTAATGAGCTACTATTCAATCACCATCTTTTTCAGTCTCATGTGTCTTAGTTTGATAAATGTTCACTGGCCAGTAGCTAATTTTATTGTTTATGGAATTGATAGGAAACATACTATAATTTGTTATTAATAACCTATTGCCAAGCAAGTCGCTCTTTATAGATGTGGTGACTTTTTCATCTGGAGGAGGGTGATTCATAATACCTCTATTTCTACTGTTGAATAAATGTCTGGAAGACTTTGGCTTTTAGCATCAAGTGCATAGGCAGTCTTCAAATATCAGGGCCATGCTGATACTGAAAGATAAATAATCTTGACTCACCTATTCCAGTGCATTTGGAATGTATCTAGTATCATGTAAGTGAGATTAACTTCTCTTGAACTAATGTATATCAAAGTATAACATAATTACTGTTGAAGATCTGTCATTACTTTAATGAACATTCTTTGCAGCTGTTTAGTTAATATTTGCTGAAAGTTTGAGTGAATATATACATTCAACCATCTTACCATTGTGTATTATGAGACTGCATGGCTTTTTCAGGTCTCTGTTTCCTCCGATTGCAAGCACAGTAACATAGTGGCACTGGTATATATGAGTGACATCATAATGCATCATTTCATGCTATGCTTAGTGTATTCTAGAATTTTATCATGAGGCATTGATTCCCACATATAAGGAAAATCCTTTATAACACAGTAAACCTCCACCAGGTTGAAATCTGGGGAATTTATATAGCAGTGGAATTTCTGTGTCCCTCATTGGAGATGACTCTGGGTTCTTGTTAAGCTGAGAGTCTTTCAGGTTTGAATTTTCCAAGGGGAAAGAGAAGAGCCAATTGTGACTCTGCTCAATTTCATAAAACAAACAAACAAACAAAACCAAAAAAAACCCAAAAATCATTTTCAAAAGCCAAGTCATGAAATTTAGTGTGTCTGTGTATCTACTATCTCAGTATTTGTCATTTGTCATGCTCTACTCCATAAACAAGTATAACTATGTTGTGTTAATTCAAGACAAAATAGCAGGACTGGGAATCTGTGGGAGTGTTTGCCTTGTCAGCTAATTTCTATTCCTAGATCCTTTGTGAAAAGGAAGTGAGGTATAGTGACCTGTGTTTGAAATCTTAGCAAAGGTAGATCTATGGGACTTGATGACAAGCCAGCATAGCCTGCCTATTGAGTCCCGGACTAGTGAGAAACCCTGATTTAAAAAAATAAAAAATAAAATAAGATAAAAATGAACTGTACTATTTAAGGAGCCACATCTAAGTTTGTTCTTTGCTTTCACTTACAACACCGCGCGCGCGCACAGACACACACACACACACACACACACACAATAAAAATTATGCTATAATCCTCTGAAACAAGTCTAAACAGAAAAAGCTCATGACATACTTGACTTAGGTATTAATTAAAAGTTACAGTGGTTTTTTGAGACCAAAGAGCTTCTTAGTACTGATGGGCTGCAAGAGAGCAGGAAGAGGATACTTGCTTTCTTGGGAAGATGTTACCGAAATAGAGCCTCAAGGATGGGTGGAGGGCAAGGATGCTTCCCTCTCCTCCTCCATTTTCCTGTTCTTTGCTCTTTTCATCTTAAATTAATTTGTAAAACTGTCTCAGAAGCCCCACTCCCCTTCCTGCCTTAAGCTCTTTGGATTAATATCACCGGAGGTCAGACCTGGGCCACCAGCAGCCACAGGTGGCCCTTGCTTGTAAACAGAAAGCTGAGGTGGTTTTACAGTTTACATGGAAGTTGCCAAGTAGAACGCTGGGTGGATTAATGTGAAACCTCTTCTTCCTGGGAAAAGTTGGACCCATTCAAGTGCAGTGATCTCTCTGTAAGCTGTTTCTCAGTGCCTAAGAAAAACACACATGCACTCCTTCACGCCACGAGGAGACAGGCCATAAGTCTATTTTATTAAAGGTGATTAATAGCCATGTTATGGCAATTGCCACTCTGATATTTTAAAAATGGAAACACTCAAGGGTGGGACATGAGAGAGGGAAAAAGCAGCTCGGATCTTCCAAACACATTCAAGAGGTATCATTAACTAAGGAGGCAATGATGGCCTTGAACAAATGGTTCATTCTAACACACAAACAACACTTTGTTGTTCCTCTGAAATCCTTTTCTTTCTTTCTTTCTTTTTTTGTTTTAAATATAACGCTTCCTGTATCTGGCAGGAATATGGTAAAAGAAGTTTGAAAAACTGGGGCTGTCTTTCCAAACTCTGCAGCAGTCCAGCTTCTGAGTAGCTTCCTGGGAGGAGGGTAGACTGTGAGCTAGATGTTTGTTGAAGAAGCTAGGGCTGGTGAGCACTTACTCATCACCTGCTTCCTGTTTTGGATGCTGCATTTTTAGTCATTTTTTTGCAAATGTATGTCACCTTATAAACAGGACATGCCTCCATGAATATATTTCTAATAACAGCATCATAGAATAAGATGGCTCTAAGCTCTTATTCCATCTGACTTCTCCATGCACAGTGAGGTGAAAATCAGTAAGAGAAGAGAGTACTCCGGATTCTTCTGTTCCCTGTAGATCACTATTCAGAGATGAAAGAGAAATCAAAGAATCTTCAAACTCTTTTACATCCTTACAGGACTCACTTTTTCCCACATATGTAGATACAGAATTAATTTCAAAAACTTGTTCAAGCCCATGAGCCTTGATCCCATGAACATTAAAGATGTCAAGTATGAGTATGAGATATCATGTGTGCACTGCTGACAGTTGTGTTAATGAGAGCCTCAGACATTCCTTCATATTGCCTATATTAGCAATGCTAAGAGAATATGTCTAAGCATCTGTGAGCACTGGGGAGCATAATACATATTTAAGTCCTAATAGAATAAACATAATTTATGTTAACAACTTAAGAGAAGATAAAAGAAAAGCACATTTGTAAATGAATGAATTAGTTATGTATGAAGAGTGTGTGAAAAAAAGAATCTTGAGTTCTCAGCCATGGTCCCTACATATGGTGGAAGGTGTGAATTTCAAGGAGTGTGTATAAGACTCTGCCAGACTGACCATCTTAGGATGGCAAGATGCTGACAACTAACCATGCTGAGATCAAAGGACACCCAAGTTGCCAATAAGAAGATTTTTTGCTGGGTTTGACTTCGTGTGGACAGCGAATATAGACATAGTTCATGGCCCTCATAAAAGCCCCACTGTCCACCAGGGCATTTTGGATGCTAAGCATATATAGGGTTCTGGAAATGAGATGCCCCAGGGGTATTTCTTCAAAAGACCATTATAATGCTCCCCACTTCCTTTTCTGTCATAGCATACTGTTCTTATATGTAAACTGACTTTCCAGTGATAGAATGTCATGTGTGAGGAAATTCAGAAGAAAGGCAAAGTCAGCTCTCCTAGCAATTTGTGTGGAAGCTTTTGTCTCAGATCTGCCTACCACCAGTCTGTGTCTCTGGGTCCTTAAATGGTAAAATTCAGTTATTTAAATAGGACTTATCTTCAGGGTTTCAGCTCTCTTTCTATAGGCAAGGTAAGGTTGTTCCTACATCTATGGACATTTCAAGGGAGCAGGCTCATAATTATTTAATCAATACCTGTGTTCTTAAGCCTCTCTTCTTAGAAGGAAGTCAGCACAAGGTCTAGGATCTTCCACCTTCTTTCTAAGGCTGACTTGGCCTCTGTGCTTGCTAATTAGGTCTGTCTATTGATAAAGAATTTAGCATATTGGCACCTTGGAAACTATCTGGCTTTAACGGCAGCGTTTCTGAATAAATATTCTAGACTTTCACATCTCTGCAATCATCACCTCAGAGTTCAAGATATTATTAAAAAGGATGATACCTATGTCAGAGAGGTGGCTCAGCAGTCAAAACCACATTCTGGTCCTATGCAAGATCCCGATTCAGTTCCCATTACTCATCTTGTGGATCTCACAAGTATATGTAAGTTAAGCACCAGGGGATGTGTCCCATGAAAGGTTTCTGAGGTGTCTGCACTGATGTTCATATATCCCCCCCACCCCCAACACACATATTATTTGGAGAAGCAATAGTATCTGAAAATATGTAGCCAAAATTAGATGTTCAGGAAGTCAGCTGAAAGACAGCAAGGGAACAGAGGTGAGTTAGGAAATGATGTTTGGGGGAAATTTACATGCTTTTATGTATGGTGGTGGGATATCAGGTGCCATGAATTAACATTTCCAAAAATTGAAGATGAAATCAATTAAAGTAGATTTAAGCTTCTTCCTCTTCCAGCCAATTTTAATTGGATTTGTTTAGCACTCCATGAAAGTGTTCATGAGCTTTTATCAAGGAATGGCATGTTCATCATATTTAGTTCCTTTAAATTCCCTATCCCCTCTTCTCTCCAGAGTGGATGGCTCCTGTATCCTACTGGGATGGCAAAATGAGGCAGAACCTCCCCGCAAAGTCTGTAATCCTGTCAGGGTCTCACACCAATAATCTTCTGAATATGAGGATGATTTAAATATTCATTCCTTCCCATTTGACTTATATGGCCAAATCTTTATGCGTTGTATTGATCTGAATGGCTATAAATAATGGTGAGTAATGACTATATCACAAAGATCAGCTGTGAACATTTTGATTTAATAACTCAAATAAGGTTCTTAATTATTGGACATTTCATTAATATAAGAGAATTTATTATAGTAGCTGATTTAAATATCTCTTTGACAATAAATTCATTAAAGCTAGAATATTGAGGATACAAAGTATTCTGAAGAAATACTTTCTTGACTAATTTGTATGACTCCAGAGATTTTTTTTCCTCTGCTTCATTCTGAGAACTGAAATCCTGTTTTGGCAGAGACGGCAGGCCTTCTTAATGTTTGTCCTGTCTGCTAATCCCCCACATTAACTAAACTCTGGATTCTTTTTCACTAACTGTTTTTCTGATAACCAGTTAAAAACACTTGAAGGTAAAACATTGTGATTTTAGATGTTATTTAATTCATTTTCTTATTGGAGGATATCTGATCTTGTCATGCCCACTCTACTCTGTCTCCTTTAATGGTATGATGTGAGGGAAAGTGAGTCAGAAATGGTGATGGAGACCTCCAGTGAAAGGTGAGCTTGGCGAGAAACAGACTTCTCATGGGCCAGGTTTCATTGAGCAACTTATTTAATTGAAGGGGACAAAGGCTATTTAAACATTTGGGTGATGAGTAGGGGTTACCATTCTCACCACCCAAAGTGTTTACCATTGACTGGGGCCAGGGTACTAGTGGTGCCTTATTAGCATAAGGAGGAATTCCAGGTGTTGCTGGACTTGACCTTGTAAGGAGAGGAGAAGTTTAAACTGGCTACCTGCTTATATGACCTCATCTGGTGGGGGAAAACTGGGGACACAGGTCTACATGCCCTGGGATATGCATTCTAGGACAGGAAGAGAGGAGTTCTACACCTGCCGCTCTCAGGACAAGATTTCTGGGGTTTAGACATGTTTTGACCCTACTTGTGCTCCAGGCATGCTTTCTATAGCTCCACAGCTCCCCCAGCTCCTCCTGATGTCTTAGGAAGGATTGCTTTTATTTAGAGAGACAGAATAACACAATATGAAATTACTTTTCTTGGAAGTAGTATAGTGCCAGAATAGCCAGAATATTGAAAAACATACAATCACACCATTAGAACTTTCATGCTTAGGACTGCTCCCAGGTGAGACTGAGAATACAGCAGTTGCTACATGAAAAATGTGTTCTAACATCAACTATACATGCACTTGAACCCATCTGTCTTTCAAGAACTGTTTTAACCTTTTAGGTGTCTCAATAATAATCTTTTCCATCCCTGTTTTAAAATATTTTGTCAGCAAGAGAGTATGAAAAGATGTGCTGTAATGAATTAGAGTTGAAGTCAACAGTGTGAGATCAGAGTTAGCTTAATATAGATTCAGTTGGCTATGAATAAAAATATTTAGAGATGAGTGGATATTCACAAGTTGCAATTCCCTCACATCACCCCACCAGATGTAAGGGACATGAAGAGCAATATCTCAGTACCAGTGAGAAGTCTTCATGTCAAGATTCTGCTTCCTTATTTTTAATGGAAGGTGACAGGGTTTCTTGGACCAGCAGTTGAGTGTAGAATACTGGCAGAAAGAGAGAAATGACTGTCATATCTTAGAATGTCAAAGGATAAAGAAGCACAAACAAAGGAGAAAAAAGGAGCATGTGCAACACAATGATGGGGATTGTGAGAGAGAAACAAGAACACACTGTAAGAGCCATATGGCTAAAGGTAGTAAATTAGAGAAAAAAGATTATAATTATAGCCAAAATTATTACTAAGTTTTGAAAAAAAGAACTATATTAGGCAAGAGTACAAGTGTCTATATTCCAAATGATCTGCCAATTTATTTCCTTTAAAGTGTTTGGCAAAATTCCCCTCTCCTCAGTCATCTCCCACATGTAGTAACTTCCCACCAAAACACACCATGGAATGAGCTGAAAAGGAAAGCAAATCTATAATTATGAACCCAGACAAACAATGTCTTGAGCAAATGATCAAGGAAAATGTCAACGCTTAATCCATGTGGTTACTATGTACCCTGAAAACATATACCCTCAGTCTAATCAAACAAATATAAATTACAGGACTTCCTTTGCTAACCATTGCTAAATAAAATCAAAAGTGAGAGAAAATTGACTCATGTTTGATCAGAGAAGTCAGAGTAACTTCCAGTTAAGAGCCTCAGAACACATGAATGAATGTCCTGTGGAAGACACTTGGGGGTCCCATAACAACCAAAGGACACCAGGTAAAAGCTGAAAACATCTGTAGAGAATACAGACATAAGTTAATAAATACTGACTGTTGATGGTAGGAAATAGTTTATACTAATAGAACATATTAATATTTGGGAATATCATGAGTGGGATATGAGGCAAAGCATCCTGTTTGCTTTGTTTCTTTGTAAATCTTAAAGTCTGTTTTTTAGTAATGTATACTTAGAATATTATACAATACCCTTGAAAGTATTGTAATGAAAATATATCATTCTATGATATTCTAAGCCATTGACAGTAGTATCCTTAAAGAAGACAAACTCATACCCGCAGTTTAACCTTAAAAGTTTTTTTTTAATTTAAATCTACATATTTAATGTAATGATAAAATCTTGGCAGGATGAAATAGACTACACCTATACCAGACAATTTACCTTTATTTACTATTTCTTAAAAATATGTGTTTAGAATTTTACTTTTCCATATGTCCTCCATTTTTGTTCCCTTGATGATTTATTTATTTATTTAGCAAACGTTTAAAGCTATATTCTCAAACTCCAAATGGCATAAAATGATTTAAACTTCAACAATTAGATAAAATTATAATTTTATCTTTCATAGAGAGATAATTTAGTGGTCTGAATTATATCAACTAATTTATCTGACTAGGCACATTCATCTCCACTAACCAGGATTGAGGAATAGTGGAAGGATCACGAGTTCCCCTGTCTAGATTATACTAGTTCACGAAGACTCACTGTGCACTGACAATAGAGATGATGCTTTTCAGAGACAAATAAAAATGTTTTTTAATAAACTAAACTCATTATGCACACATTTTAGGATCCTACTCCCCAGTGAACATTTTTCTATTATAAATGTTTTTCTATTAAAGAAATATAAACATTGTCTATAATGCATACAAAAAAGAATATGTAAGAGTCTATTTTTTTAAAAAAAAATGTAGATTCATGTTGTTTATACCAAACTAAAGCATTTAGATGACTTTCTTCATGTTTGTTATGCATATGTTATCATTTAATGATGACTCTTGGGTCCTAATATCTAGTGGTAGCTTCTAATTCAGTTGCTTCAAGGCACTTCAATATACCTGTGTTCATCAAGCCCACCCAGGGGTTTCCAAAGGAAACTGCCCCACCTTTCTGCTAAGAGGTAGCCTTCCTTTCATTTCCTTGCTCCTCATTCCTTTCTGTCATTGGAGAGGTTGTAAGCTCATTGTCAATGACATTGTCTTTTGAGGTTCCATTCTGTGTAAGTTACCTTTCTTATTCTGTGACAAAATGCCTTGCAAGAAAAAACCTCAAGGATAGGAAGGCTTATTTCAGGTTACAGTTCACATGTACAGTCTGTTCTTATGGAGAAGTAAGGACAGTAGGACACTGAAGTAGCTGGTAACATTGAGTCAGTAGTTAGGAGGCAGAAGGAAATAATGGAGGCTGTTTGTTTTTCTTCTTGTTATTAAGACATCTACTATATGCTGTGGGATAATCCTGTCCACTTTTCAGGTCATTTTCCCATCTCACAGACATGCCTAGGGATTTGTCTCCAAGGTTACTCTAGAACTAATCAAGTTGATAAGATTAACAGACTCCCCATGTTTTTTTCTGTTATTCTTTGTAGTCTTAGACCATGTTAAGCTAGAAACCTAACTGCTACAGTATTAATTGCCTGGACATTATTTTGTGGGATGAGCCAGTAAATCAGTGGTATATGAAGAGATCATCAGAGTTTAACATATCCTCTTATCTTTAAATAAGACAAATGCATTGAGAGTGGGTCAAATAACAAGGGGGCTAAATTTGCAATAAATGATGGAAAAATTTTGTGAAGGTAGGTGTATTGGTATTGTCTTCTCAAGTAAGACACTAATACAGGTTTAGTTTTATGTCATCATCCTGGTAATTGTAGATTCACAGCCTGACAGTGAATCTGTAGGTGACCAAAGTTAGTTATGTAATTGGCAGGAGGTATAATAACAATGCTGCTATCTTACACACGTTATCTCTCTGCTGACTGTTGGGGTAGGGGAAAACAGGTAAAGTAATTAAGTGAAGAAAGGAAGAAGGAGAGGAGGAAGAACACAAAAAAATAGATAAAAGAGAAAATGAACCCAAGCTACATGCTGAAGGGCATAGACCTCATTGGCAGCTGAATTTGAAATGTTTGTCATTGATTCCTGGGTTCAAACTCAACCCCTAGACTGTCAAATTGATTTGGAAGATTTTAAACTTTTGGGTCAATGCAGAAGTGGGTCACAGGAGACCAGTCTTGAAGTGATGTTGGCTTATGATTTATGTCCAAGGTCTCCAATTTCTGATTCAGCAAGATGTAAGCAGGCTATTCCATAAACCCTTTTGCCTTTGTGCCACAGATATAGGACTCAGGTTTCCCTGTCTCGGGCATGGATATCCTGAACCTTTAAAAGTACACCAACCTCACTTAGGTTCCTTCTGTTAGGTATTTTGTGGCAGCAATGAGAAAAGTAAATAATCATGTGTACACATCCTAGATAGTCAATGGTCTATAGCTCAGCCTCTGGATCTAAGTGACTCACACAATAGAACTTAGTTCTCACCTTTCCCTGGCCAGCATGGCTTCAGACTCATTCAGAGGACTCTTCTGTGACAGTGTCCCAGGATCTGGGCTGATCGGACACTCCCATCTTTAATGTATTAGATCCCAGAAATATTACATGCTAAGAGCCAAACATTGTGGAGGGGCATAACTCTGGAGGTATTAACAATTTACCATCTGTGGAGTCGAGGTGAAAAAATTGCATGCCTTTCTGCTCTTATTTCTTTGACTACAATTTAATGTCCTGTCCACTGAAAGTGACCCTGGCATATATGTACTACTTCTGTGCATAAGCGGCAAAGAATGTCTGCGAACGAAGGGCAGAGATCAGCTGTAGTCACAGTCAGTGTGGCTTTACCCTCCAGATGCTGTAAATTACAAACAAAAATTTGGCTAACATGAATTTTTCTTTTTCTGTTTTTTCCTTTTGAAAACATTTTAAGCCATCTGGATGCTGAATGGTTAACATACTGATGACTCAAGATTTGCTTACCCTGTTATCATCATGATGTTTGGTAGCACATCTTAGTTAACTGGAAGCTCATTCCCAATTCCATTTAACTAAAATAACTTCCTATAAAAAGATTGTGGAATTCCCATGAGTTTAAATCCATCAGAGTCTTTATTTAGTCTCTTTAAAATGGAAAACTATTTGGGAGGTTTTAAAACCTGTAGGATCTAACACTCTATATAAAATTGTAATTAAAACAAATGCAAAAAGAGCCTCACAAAAATAGGGTTTGAGGAAAATTCAGATGAGCATGCAAAGTTTAAAGATATCATTATCATAGAAGAGAAACAACTCTCAGTGATGAGCAATCTTTTGTATCAACCACACAGGCCTAAGAACAGGAGTCAGTACTCGGTCACTTTGAGCCTTAGCTTCCTAGCCACCAGCAAGCTTGATTTCCTCTGTGCTTCTCTTTTCTTACCTGGTCCTTATGTACTGGATGGTTTCCTTCCAGTACGCTGAATCCATCAGTTCCTTCTCTCTTTTTCTTCAGCTGTATCCTCTCAGAGGTTGCCTTATTTCATCTTCTTTGAGATGGCATCTCTGAAGTCTGGTCAATGCCTAAAATTAAGCATGTTCCACCTTAGGATATCATTTAACCATCAGCAAAAGTTTTTTTTTTTGTTCGTGCAGCAAAGTTGCCAGTACCTACAAGGGGCACTTATGCACTCCATGTTTGCAAACTCTGAGCTATTTTGGTGAGTTTTTTTCCTAATTGATCAACAGACAAGTTCAGATATCGATAATTTCATCTTTTTTTAACTTTCATATTTACTTTTTCACATTGTTGTTTACCTAATCATTCTAAAACTGGGTAAGTGTTTTCATGTCCTGAGTAAAACATCTTTCTCTAAATTTTATTTCTGTATATAGTTTACATTTAAAGCAATCACTCAAATTATAGACATGATGGTATCACCTCATACTAAGCTAATCAAAAGTAGCTTCTTTCTTATACTATTTCTTCTATCTGCAACCTGCTCACTGGATCCTCATATCCCACCTTTCTCCCTCTATTGTCCAATCAGGCTCTAGCCTTTTTTTTTTTTTTGACCTTCAGATTGGGGAGCAAAGTTCATATAATGTCACTTAGTGTATGTGAGAATCTGCTTCTTGGGAGCAACACATTTTGTGAACAAGTGTTTAGCACAACAATACAAGCAGCATCAGATCAACCTACTACAACAATATATTCTTCTACAACTAAGCCAGAAATCCTTTCATAGACCAAGGTTTTGAAGTTTCATTTTAAACTCTCCTTGAAATTAGGGTGGTTTTGTTGGTCTGTTTTTGTTTGTTTTGTTTGTTCTGTTTTTTCTTTGTTATTTCTTCTCTGAATTGCTATCTTTGGAAAGCCTAAAATTTTCGGAAAAAAATAAATGAGGGATCAGAAGTGAGACAAGAAGAATGTCACGAACAACAGCATTAAGATTAATGTTACGAGGCTAGAAAGATGGTTTGACGGAATAGTCCTTATTGTTTTTATAGAGGACCCAGGTTTAGACTCAAGTACTCATGTGGTAGCTCACAACTAGGTGGAACTCCAGTTCTAGGGGATGTGATAACCTCTTCTAAATTTCTCAGGCTCCTGAATGCAGGTGATACACATAAACCTGTCCAGGCACACACATAAAAATTAATGACTCCTTAAACTTCATTTTTTTAAGATTAGCATTGCTAAGTCATCATCTAAAGTAGGATAGAAAGTATTCATGGAGATCTGTAGATGTGAACATGTGATATCTGATGTCCTCTTAGAACTAGTGGTAAGCATCTAGACGTTGGCATAATACTGGAAACTTATGGGGAAACAAAACTTTACATACACTGGTATTTCTCGCCTAGTTGGATATAAGAATTATAAAAGCTAAGTCAATTGAGGAGTAGATCAGGATTCTATTTTTATTTGTTAAATAAAGCAGTCACTAAAATATTATGTTTAAAACATGGGTAGGCGTTTGTCATTTATTGTGTTTCATTCACTTATAAATGTTCACAACCTATCAGTAGGTGCTGAAATCTCTATAGCTAGAATATAAAATAGAACCTTTCAAAGAGCTATTTTTCTCAACACCAGATATTAAAGTCTTAGACTGCCAATTCTAAAAATACTTGAACATTACTTACTTGTTTTACAAACATTTTATGTAACATGTAAAAAAATGATATTTATTAGCTTCCTGGTTATTTTTCTATATCACTGTGAGCAGTGTAGGACAGGAAAGGAAGTAAAAAATTGTACTTGAAATCTAAAAAATAGCTACAAATAAATAACCAGGAAAAAAACATTCAACAGAAAAGAGAATGATAGAAATAAGAGTGAAATTAAACTGTGGTAGCAAGCTAACTGGGCACATTCAAAAAGACATTTCCTCTTTTAATGGCTGTCTTATCATGTCTATCTAAAAGTACCATTTTAAAATTAATTAGGAAACATAAAGAAGGTTTGTAATATTGGTGGAGATTGAAAATTTTGTTTTCTATTCTTGTAATTGTCAAGAATAGAGATACATTAAAGTTTTAGCACAAATAAATGACTCGATAAAAGCATAGTTTCCCAGCCCTCCTTTAACCCATCACTGATTATATGTGTAGAATCTATTCTTATCATTTTTGATTGTGTTAGGCTAACTTATAACTGCATAGTTGAAGAATCCTAGCATTAGAAATGAGAAGGCATAAATATGAAGTCAAGTTTCTATCCATTTTAGCAGCATGAGCCTTATTAATTTGCTAAATCCTGCAAATCTTTTTATTTTTTTATTCACTTACCAAAGGAGATCATGACGGTAAAATCTCAAAGATATTTTCCCTTTCATTTAAAAAATTGTAAACCCTTTCTGAGAATACTTGAATGAAAGGCTACTATGTAGTTCATGCTATGTGAATTATCTAACTCAGGTTTTACCAGGCCACCCACTATGTTCATTGAAGTCTTTTTCATCTCCTCTATTTCTGAAGTCTTGAATGCCATATGATATCTATCTACACAGAGGTGAACTGCACTCACAAAATTATTTCTCTGTAGATCTCAGAGACAGCTTGATATCATGTGAGTCAGGTATTACTGTAAAGCTTCATGACTCAAAAGAGAAGAAAGCTGCTCATTATGTCAATTACATTTATGGGAAGCAAGGGAACCCAGATTCCCATCCCTCTTGTGAATTCTTTCAGTGAATTAAATTATGAGTAGGCAGACCTGTTTAATTAATGGAGTGCATAGCAACTGGGAACCATGTGGTCTGCATACACAGAAATCATCACATCATGCTATAGAGATGTTTTGGCTTGAATTTGTCATAGAAGACTGTATGTGGCATTCAATTTTGAAGACAAGAGAATTTTACCATGATAAAAATGCATCAACAGTCTCTATATTTATCATTGTAGAATGTGATTAGAGAAGTTCAACAAATATATTTAAGTAGAAGAAAATAGTTTATACAATAATAGTGCATTCCAACAGTATACATTATCTTATGGGTAATCTTGGCTAATAAGTACCTGTACTGAATACAAAATATGTGTGAATGTAAAATAAATTCTGTCAGATAAAAGTAGTTTGTGTGTTCTTAGCATGGCTGTGTTGTATGATTAAGGGTGATTACATAAAAAAATAATATGAACCACTCAGGAATATTCCTGTTGCTGGCTGTACAAAAATTCAATTTAGTAAATGGTTATTGAGTTTATGTTTTATGCAAAATATATTTCTAGGCATCTTGCTGTACACTGATGAGAAGACAACTTTGGATGAGCACATTAACTATGATAGGAAAAAAATCAATGTAAATCCCTACAAATCTACATGATCAGTATCTTAGCTGGTATTTTCTTTTGCAATATTCCATGACAATATGAATGCAGAAGCAATTATTTCTATCAAAGTTCTGGCTCATGGAGACAAGAGCCAGAAAACACTATACAGTGTATAAATACATATACTTATGTTGAGGCTTGGAGTCATAAATTTAGTATCTCATTTCTGGTAAAAACTGAGCAGCCCACTTTGTGTGGTAATTGAATATATAGCTGTGAGGAGACACTAAGACATAGGTTAGAAAATTCACATTATTTCTGTTATGAGTATCCATTGAGATGTTTTCAGGAAGTGTGGCAAGAACATACCTCCTTTGTAGAGTCAGCTGTCTCATCTCATCTTGTCGGAGAAATACGACATTTATTAAAAGACAGTGTTCATTAAAAAGACATTGGTGTGGAACATGAAGCAGAGAAAGAAGGAAGTATTGATGTTGACAGTTGAAATGGAGAGGGCAAAGCAATCATCGGTGTTGTTTGACCAGTTTTTTGTGCTCATTGGACTATTCCTCTTATTTGAGGGGTAACTATTTGTCTATGGTCAGCTGTGTTATTCAATGACACTATCTCTAGTTCTCCAACAACTGGAAAAACTGGTGATAAAGGACAAGCAAAATTTTGTTGCCTCCAACAACCTGCTCCCCACCTCCTCATGTATCCACCCTCACCTCACCCAACCAACCTCACCTCATCTTACATCCCCCTTTCCTGGAGCATCAAGTCTCCCCTCTGAGGCTAGACAATGTAGTCTTCTGCTACATATATGCCAGGGGCCACAGACCAGCCCATATATGCTCTTTTGTTGGTGGCTTTGTCTCTGGGAGATTCCAGACGTCTGGGTTAGTTGATATTGTTTGTCTTCCTATGGGGTTGCCATCTCCTTCAGTTTGCAGTTCTTTCAACCCTTCCCCTATCTCTTCCATAGGGGTCCCTGACTTCAGCCCAATGGTTAGCTGTTAGTATCTGTATCCATTTCAATCAGATGCTGATAGAGTCTCTCAGAAGATAGCCAGACTGGGTTCCTCTACAATTACAGCATGGCAGTAGTAATAGTGATAGCATTTGGTTCCCACCCATGGCATTTTGTATTCTTCCATGTACAAGATGTCTTAAGAAATGGTGGTCAATGTGCACAATCATCAGGGACAAAAGTGTTAACTCTCAGAGGGAGTACAATTGTTTGTGCAGAAATGAAAAGTGTTTCTGGTTTGCAGAGATAAATAAGTGACGAGATCCTGAAAAAGAGAGACAGAAGAAAGGGTCCCATATTCAGGAGATTATGATTTTTGATTCATGGCTAAAGAGCAATTGAAAAATTTCTACAAAGATGATCACTGCAAAGATATTTATAGCAGGAAAAATGTAAACAAATATCCTTTGTCTTATTTAGGGTTTTATTGCTGTAAACAGATACCATGACCAAGGTAACTCTTGTAAGGATGACATTTAATTGGGGCTAGCTTACAGGTTCAGAGGTTCAACCCATTATTATCAAGGCAGGAACATGGCAGTGTCCAGGTAGGCATGGTGGAGGAGTTGCTGAGATTTCTCCATCTTCATCTGAAGGTGACTAGGAAAAGAAGGACTTCCAGGCAGTTACAAAGCACATACCCACAGTGACATACTTTCCCCAAAATGGCCATACCACGCCAACAAGTCCACACAAGTCCACACTTCCAAATAGTACCACTCCCTCAGCAAAGCATGTTCAAATCACATTCTTATATAGCAACAAGAAGTGATTGATTGTGGTAATGATGACAAAGCAATTTGGTCCATTTCTGCAAGTCAATAAAACTTACCCAGAAGCATCATGAATACATAAAATATTTAAAATTGAATTTTGAGTATCAGCAACATTCCCAATTATGCATTTGTGTTATATTCCCATAGATAAACTGACACAAATTTAAAGTGTAAAATGTTTGTATAAAACTCTACTTGATGCTTTAAAAAATTCTTGAAATATATAAAAGGTTAAGATATTTTATTATTTTTAAATGGTGGCATATTATGCCTATTCTTCCTGTTTGTTTAGTTATATTTCTAATTGTCTTCTAGTGGGCATGTAAAAACTTTTAGGATGATGCTAGAAACTTAAGTGAGTATAATCCCAGGCAGTGAGGTCATCTCTTCTGTCTCCAAGGCAGTGATGACAGGTGGTTAGACCTTAACATGCTATGGGTGATAGATCATGTTTGATAGAAATCCTTCATTCCTTTAGATGCCTAGAACTTTGGATTACTTTTCTGAGTAAATGTACTTTCCATAAGAAGGAGGGGAGAGGTAGAAAAGGGGAGGGATGGAGACTGGAAGAGAAAGAGGGGGTAGAAAAAGAAGGAAAGAAGGAAGAAAGGAAGAATAGAAGGGAGGGAGAGTTAGTTTATTCTTCTTCCTACAGTGCAAGGTGAGTCCAGAGATCACAACCCAACCTATTCCAAGTAAATATTATTTCTTTAAACTCTAAATATGTAACAGCAAGCAAAATTTAGAAATCACTCTACCAAAATTTATAACATTCATGGCACAGACTAAGTGATACAATGTTCTATCTCTTGCAGTAATGGACAGGCCAGGCTATTTTTGTGTAGGATGTCAGTGTATATTAGACTCACTTAGCATT